>NW_027071903.1:4020000-4305000 GCF_038088225.1 Cyrtonyx montezumae
AAAGGGCACCTGACATTGTCCATGATCATTTCAATTTCCTTTAGGCATACTTCTATGAACTCTCCGTGAGCTATTACTGGGACAGATATTTGTGTCAGAGCTGCAGGTAGTTAGATGGTTCCATTGAACAATACTTAGAAACTGCAAATGGAAGAAGACTTCCATAGACTGGCTGGGCTACCTGTAGATGGAAAAGAAGGATGACAGAAGAGATTGTTGAAGTTCATTATGATTAACTGTATGTCTGCAAAGGAGGATGAGTAGCTGGCTAGAACCAGATTTTTTTTTTCCCTACAGGTTGGAGTTTGCATGTTGATTTCAAACTTACGTGTATGTTTCACACTGACTTTTATGCCTTCATATAACATTAATTCAGATCAGACCAGATCGTGGTGCAGATAAGAGTGTCTGGCAGTTCTTTATCTGTTTGTGAAGTATAATAACACACTTTTTTTTATGGTGTTATACTCTCTGAATAAATAATCATCAGAATTATTATAGGTTCACTGAATCAGCAAATTTGGTTGTTTTTTCAGGAAAAATGGCTTCAAGTGACAGAGAACTATCAACCTATAGAAGTCAATATGCTATTCGAAAATCTTGCTCCCAGATCACATATTAACAGTTCTTAGATTTCTAATCTTTACAGTTTGAGATTTAAGGTTAATAATACTTGTTTTACCACAGACTTTGGCTATGCTTCTATAAAAGCAGATCTGCTCTGATGTAGTTGTTGGCTAAGAAAATAAATGCTTTTGCTGATAGTCCTTGGAGAAATTTTTCAATTTAAAAAATACCAAAACTGCCAGACATACTCTGCTGTGATGAAACTCTGAGGATCACTCCTTATTAGTGCAGCTATTGTGGAAGTTTTTCATATGAGTCCTGCTGGGATAAAATGTATAATACTTATTTAGAAGTTTACACAGAAGTAACAACAAGCCTCGTGGAGCTTACAAGCTCTTTTATGTTTCAAGAAACCAGTGTTTCCTATTGCTATGCTGTCTCATGTTTGGAATTGCCTAAAGTGCCTTTTTAGTGCATAGATGATGCATAAAAATCAGCTTGCCTGATTGATTTCAGTGAGCAGTTCCAAGGTCAAATGTTATTCAGCTGTAAAATTATCTATTAATTTTTTTACTAAGGGAAACCATCTGAGCATTGAAGGGCAAGATAATAGTCCATTTACAGAATACAAAAGAATGCATTTTGATTGTTCAGCACATCATAACAATAGGGATGTGCTTTGCTTCTCAACTTTTATTTATAGCATTACAAATCTTAAGATGATCACCGGTTGTGAACAACATATAGTTAGAAAGAGAGAGTATAGAAATGAGTATAGAAATGTAGATCTAGATATCTCACATGTATACAGAATAATTAGACTCGGGAAAAGAGATAAGAGCTTAAACTTTCTAGAAATTTGCTTAAACCAAGAAGTGAAACCATTAAAAAAAAAAGCCATTAAAAACGATGTGTGACAAAAATATAATTTTGGAAATTGTTTTTTGAGCACAGTGTATATGTACAGGGGAGAGAGTAAACTAAAATCCTGTGGTTCTAGCTAGAGATAACCAACATTTTCTAACAGTTTCAACATTTCATGAAAGTATCTGAACTGATGCATTGTTATTTTTGCATATATTTTTAAAGTTTTGTATTTTGTCTGGGAGAACAAAGAACAGATTTTTTTTTTCAAATGTTTTAGCAGAAAAGCCATTTTTGTTTGAATTGGTAGTTTTATTTTTATCTTGGAACTCTTTTGCTATGAAATTTCAGTCAATCCTGCAAATAAAGCTATAGTAAAGCTCCACTTTCAGACAGTAAAACCTTAGGCAATGCATGCCTCTTTATGCCATGTGCTAAGAGCCTGTAAGCTATTAATTTAATGTGTAGAAAAAGAGTAAATTAAGTCCTTCTGCTTCTTCACAGGCACCTCAGTAAAGCCACTTGGTTCGGAGAGTGCAACTGTGAGAGCTGAACCCTCCCAAGCAGAGCAGTGTGGAGCAGAGGAAGCACTGCAAACTCTAAAAGGTATTTGGCTGCATTGTACTATCCCCTTTTCCTGAAGCATTGAGTGCTATCTTATTTTCCACAAAAACAGCTCCTGTCCAAGTTCTCGCATGCTTGCATTCATTCCCTCATTCTGGGACATCTGGATTCCCTCAGCATTTCTCATTATTTCCCAGTCTTCATCAGAAGATTATGTTAATTTTGATTACGACTTTGAGAAACCTTATTGAATCTGAGGAGTCCTAGTTCTGCAGTTAGTGCAATCAGGGACTGGAAGAGCACAGCCAACACGAGGGTAAGCATGAACTGCTCCTGCCTCCCTTTGTGCACACAGTGATGGTCAACATCAGCAATTTACCTAAAGACATACAAATTTTCCAGGTGAAAACAAACAGTTTTACCTCAGTCATGAACATATCTCCATTACTTCTTTCATTTAGCTTGTAAACTGATGATTTGACAAAGAAACTTGAAAGCATTTTCTAATATTCTGTGCACACAGCATAATCTCTACGTTTGTGATAATGCTCTGAGATAACCATTTTCATGTGAGCAATTACTTGCTCACCTGGTGATTGTAAAAACGTTTCCAAACAAATTGTAACATATTCCCTACTATTACATGGATATTTCCCCTGGGACTGTGCAGATAACACAGATGTGTCAGGATAACTGGCAATCTTTTATAATGTAGTAAAATAAATTGTGTTTTTATAGGACAACCTTAATGTACAGTAACACAAAACTCTTTAGAGAGGCATCAACAGTAAACTGAAGTTAGAAGGAAAATTTTACCGACAAGCTGCAAAGAGGTTGTTTAGATTTTGGTAACGATGAGGTGTGTGACTGAACTAACAATATGAGTTCAGGCAAATGAAAAGCTAACTACAAAGCATCTTAACAAAATAGAATGATTTTCATGCCCTTATTTCTGTGATTAAAATTTTACATATTAACATACAATTTGTCAGACATAATAGAGTGGTAGTTACAGCTCTGTATGTTCAGAATGATGGGGAGAACAAATCTTTCCATTTATCTAGTTCTTTCTTGACAACAGCTTAACGTTTATTACAGTGGTGTGCACTGGACTATTTCTATCTGACATTAAAGTTATGGCTCGTAATTTTATCATAATTGTTCTTAACTATTTCTCAGAGAAGTAATCAGCTACTCAACTGCAACAGAAGTGAGGTAGAGAAGATATCTTCTAGTACCTTATTTGATTGCTAGTGATGATGAACTTTTACTTTTTTTCCCATGACCTTATATCTTTTGAGCAGCATGGCCATAACTAACTGCAATTAGTAGTACAGCAATCTCTTGGACAGGCAGACAGATAACCAGGCAGCTACTTCACTGCTGCCCTCAGCATTTTTCTATTAGGTAGTCATAATCTGCTGTGTGTTTTTTGTCAGAGTGGCAACTGAATGTCATAATCCTATCTGAAAACTGGAATTTTAAAAGAACATGATCTCCTATCTGTGTGCCCTGTTGCAGAGCATTCTCTCTTTGTCTCTATATAATTTGAGTGCTTTTATGCATAGAAAATCTTTGGTAATTAAAAAGCAGAGTTATTTACAGAATTCTGATGTAATAAGGATCTTAAGTAGGCTTTTAATATAGCTCTGTTATCTACTTTATTACATGCAATGTGTCACTTTAACCAGAGGAATACATTCTCAAATAGTCTGTGTAGTGAAAAGCCAATCAGTAATTTCGCTCAGACTTCTAATTCAGAAGTATATTGAATTATAATTTAACAAAGAGCACATATCATCGGCTTCATTGAAACCCTGGAAATTCTGTTTACATTTTTTTACGTATTTTTCTTACCTCCCCTCTTCATAGTGTCTTTTTGTCATTTCCCCCCTCTTCTCTTGGCATTTGCTGCTCTCGGGTTTTCCATGGCTTTTAGACCAGTCAGGTAACATGAGTGGATTGAAGGCAGAGAGCAGCATTAGTTCAAGGAAAATGTTCTGGCCATTTCTTTGCAGCATTCCAGTTCCATAGGCTTACTGGGATACAGTAAATGCATTCTAGTAACAAGTCTGTAAAACTCATGTTTGGATTACAGTCCTTTCTCACAGACCTGTGTTTTTTGTTGGTTTTGGTTTTGGTTGACTGGTGTTTTTCTCCCTGTTGAAACCTTAGCAAGTAGTTTAGGCCTTTAGACAAGGAGCTGTCTTTCATAACTTTCAGTTGATATATTTACTATTCTTATTTGAAGAGATGAATGTTTTTACAGTTAAATCAATATGCCAGTAAGATCAGAGCATAGAGAAGACTCTAATGGCTGCAAAGATTTGGAAGTGGTTTTAATGAACACTCAGCAGGCAAGAAAATATGCTTTTATGTTCACTCAAAACAAAAATATACAAGCTGAGGAGAAAAAAGTCAGGCTATAGCCAACCTTATTAAATGAGAAGTGGTTATGAAATTACTTATTTCATCTAAACTAAATAAGGGCACTTACTGGCTTTCTATATGAAGCACCAGAGAAGGTTTCAGTGTGTTTATGAAACAGTGACCTGGTTTTATTAAGAATTACAAAGAGCCATGTTTCAACTAAATAAAGCTTTTTTGAAAAAAAAAAAAGCTTTTCTTCAAGAGCAGATAATTGCAAGCCATATCCATATCCAAGGGGTCTGAGATCCCACTTTACTTATATTTAAGTACATTTATTTCTATTTTGTTATACAACATTCCATATCTTTTATTTAAAATAGAATTTAATATTATACAAACTGTGCTGTATTGTATTTATTGATGATATGTTGTTAACGTTGTGAAGAGCTCAGAAAGGATGAGGAAACTGTCTTTATGGCATTTCTTCTTAAATCCATTTCTAGAATCCCAGTATTTCATCTAGAGCTCTTTCTGTGGTCCCTTTAGGAGGCGTGTCTGGCAGAGATGTGTGCATGGTGTGCTCCCCTGCATGAAGCATTCCAGGCTGTCTCATGGCATTTAAATGGTTGGGTTTGCCTCATGCCCAGAAGGAAATGAGTTCAAATATGTGATGGAGTCTGTGCAGATGGACTGGTGGATGTGGAAAGGGGATATAGGACTGGCTGAGTAAGGAAGAGGACTGTGCAGTA
The DNA here is from genome assembly GCF_038088225.1 of Cyrtonyx montezumae. Classification (NCBI taxonomy): domain Eukaryota; kingdom Metazoa; phylum Chordata; class Aves; order Galliformes; family Odontophoridae; genus Cyrtonyx; species Cyrtonyx montezumae. The sequence continues at coordinate 4,025,115 of NW_027071903.1, forward strand.
CATCAGACAGAGTTCAAGTCCTGTAATTTGAAAGGTGATTTCAAGTCCCTGCTCAGCTATACGCTGTCTGTGAACTTCGACAAATCACTTAGTCCCTATGTGCTTCAGTTCTCTATCTGTAAAATGGATATAATAGCATTTACCTACCCATGGGGCTATTGTGAGGACAGCTTCATTAAAGGTGTGAGCAACTCAGAAACCTTTCCTCTTTTCCACATAGGAAGAATAGCACAAAGCTGTGATCACCTCACAACTCAGCAAAACAACCACGCAAGCACTTCATGTTAATTTTATTTTCCCTTGCAAAACTTTGATGCTTTTGAACAAAAATGAGCACATGAACATGGGAAATAAATTCTTAAACTATTTTTGGAAAGATAATTTCCAGACCAGTTTGCAAAGCCTGAACTAGGACTCTCATTTGTTTCCTGAGCTCTTAGTGGTGTCTGTCATTGGGCTCATGACTGTCTTTCAACATCCTGCAAACCTCCGGTGGTTGTTTCAGAAGTCAGAACAAAAACAGGTAATCACCACTCTGGGAAAAGTCTGCTTTTTACAATGAGGCTTTTCTGTGACTTGACTCTAGGGCAAATAATAAGGAAGTCATACTACACTGTTCAAATGCTGTTTTCTGTCCCTCCGTAATTTAAGGACAATGGGGAAGGGATCAATTGCTACTTTTCCCTCTAAAAGGAGCCTGAGTTTTTAGACTTGCTTTAACTACTGGCCAGTTATGATTAAATAAAATAATATTGGGTGATAAAATCAAGCTTGTAGTTGGAAAATAAGCTGGAGCTTTAAGAGGGATGAGTTCAAGCCATTTGTGAGAATCTAGTAAATAGTCAGGGCTAAAATCATCAGCGTTTAGATTCTCAACATTCTTGCTTAGCTAAACCCTGAATATAGAAGCACCTGACATCCCATGTGCAAAATTTACTAGCTGTGACTTTCTCTAGGGATCCTGGGGTGTTTAAAACATCGCGTAGGATGGAGATATTTGCTGTATTCCCTGCGTATTCACAAACAAGCTAGTCTTCATGATAGGAAGGTGCAAATCTTTTCTATCAGCAGAGGTCTCCGGCAAAAATGTATCAGGAGTAAAACCAGAAGGCTTTCTTTTTTTCTCTCAAGTACAACAGGAGTTAGAGATTTCAACTGACATATGAAAAGTAATCTCTGCTTTAGAGAAGAGCACAAAAATGATCCAAGGGATGGAAGACCTCCCCTATAAGGTCAGACTGAGAGTTGGGGCTGTACAGGCTGGAGAGGAGAAGGCTCTGGGGAGACCTGATTGTGGCCTTTCAATAGCTAAAGGGGAGTTAGAAGAAAGGGCAGACTCTTTGGCAGGGTCTCTTGTGATAGAACAAGGAAAAATGGTTTCAAACTAAAAGATGGGAGTTTTAGATTGGACATAATGAAGAAGTTTTTTACAGTGAGTGGTGAAATATTGGCACAGGTTGCCCAGAGAGGAGGATGCCTCATCCTTGGAGACCTTGGTCAGGCTGAATGGGACTCTGAGCAGCTCCATGGAGCTGTAAGTGTCCCTGTTCATTGCAAAGAAGTTGGACTAGATGACCTTTAAAGGTCTATTCCTACTCAAATGTTTCTATGATTCTGTGAGTCAGTGACTGAGTAGACCGGACTTTCTAATCTTCCACTGTTTTTGCTAATCTTAAGTTCTATTTTCTCATTATTAAGGCTGTTCTATTCAAGATCCCTAATAAAGTACAAATGCATGGGTAAGGAGGAGAGCATATTCCAGAATTCACTGCTTATACAATGTCCATAACTGAACCCTTTAAAATGTGTTAAGGTTTCAAACCTTAATAACCACAGTTAAGAATCCGGATGCAATTTCAAAAGGCTAGAGCAAAGTACTGAAAAAGTTTTGAAACAGTGCTTTTCACCCCACAGTAAAATACGTTAGAATTTCCATGTGTACCTTAGTGTCTCCTTGTGTCAGATACACAACCCAATCTGACTATATTGAATACTACTAATATGAACTGTAAACTGCTTTATACCTTCTGAGCGTGGTGACAGGATAAAGAGCTATTCCTAAAATGGCAAAAGAGAATTGCAATCATTTGGAAGTTGCAGACTGTTCCTTCAGCAAGACTGGATACCCAATTTAATTGGCTGTGCTTCTCCAGAAAAAAATAGCACACTCATTAAAACATCAAAACTCTAAGTTCCAAGATCTCTGTTTTTTGAATTACAGCATATGTAGAATATGAGACTTGATAATATTTCACCCTGATTATACTTCTGTAACCACCATTTATAATTTGCAGGCAATCTGTGGGGGACAAGAAAGCTCTGCGTATTATTGATTTACATTGTTGAGATCAATGTTATAAGCATATTCACATTTGTAAAATAGATGGAATGGCTTTATTCGTCTCCCTGAAGTCCTAAATCAATGTGGAGCTTGTTTTCTTCTTTGTTTCTTTCTTGCTTTTTATTACAAAAATTGAAAAACTCAAAATAAAATATGCATATAGCCTAGTGTGCCATTGCCTAAGCTGCACTGTGAGTAAGGAATACCATACAGGTATTTCATTTCGGCAGTGTATTTATAATCGTGTCCTCTGTAGAAAAATATCCCAGAGTGTTTTATGACAAATCATAAAATATTACAGAGACAATAACTGCAGTGGGGGAGGGAATGCTACTTAGGGAAGCAACAGCTTCACTTTGTTTTGCAGCAAATTAAATATCAGAGGCAAGAGTTTCATATGGCAGCTGCAATACCCCCAAGTACTCTTGTGCACTGCAGAATGTGGTGACAAGTGCTTATATAGCATGGACACGAGCCAGACAGCCACGACTGTAATCAGCATGGAGAGCTTTTTATTTTTTCCCTTTCAAAATACAACCATTTTAATATTTGGGACCCCTTCAGTTTGTTCTCCCATCTTGCATTTGATTAGCAAGAACAACAGCACATTTTATGTGTACAGTGCTACATTTCACTTTCACTAGGAGCTTTGTTTTGTCTTCAAAAGGCCCCACTCAGGCAACTTTGAGGGCGCAGATGTTTAAACCCTAGCTAGGTTTGGATAATCATGTCTTCTATACACTACATTGATGAACATTGTCCTCACGTTAGATTTGTTGGCTTCCAAGTACTTTGCTTTTTAACAGGGTTTTAAGATTTAATTGGAAGGTATTCTGTGTAATTATAGATCTGGTTTCAAGGGATAGAACTCTAGAAGTTTTCCTGACTTCCTGTGTCCTACTGCTTTTTATGCCTCTTATGATAGGGTTTGTCATATCTGAGGAGCTCTTAAAGCTATTCTGAATGTTTTGAACATGAAGAATAAGAAACAAGTGAGATGGCTTATCCACACAGTCGTTCTGTTTGGTTTTTGTTTTTGTTTTTCTTTCATCTCCTTCTCCCTTTCCTATTGAATTTCAGCATTGAATTGGATAGAAAATTGGACTGAATATATGATATTATCAGTCTTATTACAACATATGTTTGTAAGACAGGCAGCAATCTCACGCATAGAGAGGGAGAGATTTACATATCTTTGGCCTTTCTTAACGTGCAGCACTTCCGAAAGAATGTGGAGTCATTGTTTTCTCTCCGTTTTACTGAGGTCCCACTGAAGAGTCCAGAGATTCAAAAGATTCTTTCTCCCTTTGATTGTAAGGAGTTTATTTAGAACTCAGCAATAAATATCAGATGCTTAATTTATTCTTTTCAGTACTGAGTCATTAACTTTATCATCTTGAGTGGTGTGCCTTCATTTCACTTTGTGTAAACCTCCTCCCAGAAATTCTGTCTTCAGGAACAAAACTGTTGTACTTACCTCTTCTCTTTTATCTCCTATACCAGTTCTGAATTTTATCATGTCAGTTTGGGAATTTTAATTGTTAAACTTGAATTCTTACATACTGCAAAGATGCTCCACCCAGGAGTGAATTTCACCTGACTTCCTCTTAGAATACAGGTGTTGAGTTCCTTGTAATTATTTCCTAAAGCAGTTTCATCTGTGCATCTCTTTGAGAGGCTTACCTGGCCGACTGTCATTTTATTTGGAATTCTGGGACAGCTCTCAGCTCACTTTAAAGCTGTGTCAATCTTCAGGTAGTGTTATTTCTTGATCCTCTTTTATATGAAACTGATTCCCTTTGATACCTATCTGGCACTTTTTTATATAGTTTTATTTTCTTTTGGAATCATTCTCTGGTAAAAAAAATAAAATAAAAAAAAATATATATATATTTAATGTTCTAGTGTCTTTCTTCTCGCTACAGTACTCCTTTCAGACCTTACGAACATTTTTTTCTTTTATTTTGCATATTATATAAACAATGTCATATACAATTTCAGCCTACTCTTTCTTTTCCTTATCACTGATCTTTCTAACTTCATTTACTCCTACATACCATTTTGTGTGTGTTTTTGCTCCTTAACCCTTGAATGCTCTTTGCAGTTAGACGTTTTTATCATAGTATTTTCTGCCAGATGTCATGGTGCACAATATCCTCTAGGTCACGTTTTAATATCCAGAAAAAAAATTTCATTTTTCTTCTGCGTTTTATTTGTTCATTTATTCATTTTGTTTCCTTTTACCCTACACTTCTGTGACATTTCTAAAGCTTCAGTTTAATGTCCTCACATAGAACTCACCCCAAAATAATGGGACTGTTTTTGATCTAGCAACTTGATGATGTCTGGCCTCCTGCCAAATCTCAGTGATTCCTTTGCAACTGTTCTTTCCTTACTATGTTGTGTGCAAGTTCTTCTTATAAATCCATATCATACTTGAGTTGTTCCTTCCTCTTCAGAATTCATGTCAAATGAACTGAAAACTGTGATAACTAACTACTTTTGCATCTAGGTTGTTAGTTTTTGATTGACATTTGGTTAAACCTCTCTCAGATCGTAGATTTTTTCTGCCAATTTTTTCCTTCATTATCGTTAATTCTGTTTTACAGTCGTTTCTCTGTAATGCATGCCGTGTAAGATGTTATCTAGCATATGTCTCAGTTGTAAACCATTTTCCCACGCAACTTAGAATATTCTCTTTAAAATTCTTAGCGTTTCCACAACACTGTGATATCTTCAGAACTTAGCACTTATGTCTTCATTCCAGGTATGAAAGCTACTACATCGGGTACACTTTGGGCTGAATCACCATACGATTTATCATGTCAGGTAACAAAAACAAAAGAAAACAAACAAACTTAAAAAATGTAGCCTAGGATCTCTAAAACTTACTTACAACTTTTATATGTTTAGTGTGTGCTTGAATGTCCAGTCATGTAGGGTTGAGGATGTATATTTGACTCTTTATGTTTTTGTTCTGGTAACTCAAATCTTTCACATGCTGATGCCTAGATGAAACTGGATTTCTTATGCCTTACATAAGAAATGTTCTATTGAGTAGGACTCCTAAATTATGCCATGAGATCTCTGATCAACACTGATACACATTCTAGGGAGAATACTCCTGAAAATACTGGTTAACAAATGGTAAATTTGTATGTGTTAACAGAGTCTTCAATGGCAGTTCAGCAGTCTGGCAATCGAGATCTTCTAGCAAGCAATTCTAAGTAAGCTGCATATTTTGCCTTTAGTAGGGGACTGTATGGCATCTTTTCTAGGATACAGTTGTTCTTCTAGTATGTTTCTGTCGCAACTTTAACAACAAGTATGCCAGGAGGAAGAGCAACATTTGCAGAGAGTTTTAAGAGATTATACAAGGTTTAGGTATGTATCTGCATCTTCCACATACTGACCCCTAGGGAACTGGAGATTTACTTAACCTCTTGCCTTATGTGAAACTTTCCAAACACAGCTGAGAATAACAGCAGGTTACTGTGCAAAAAACTCTTGTATTTCATCATTATAAAGTCTGTTCAGGAGATTACAAATTCTGAAACAAAAACCCTTCACTTCAAAAAATCTCTGTGGGAGACTAATAGAGAATAAAGAACACTGTGAGAAGGAAAATGAAGGCAAATTTAAATTTGTCTGTCATTCTAATTAAAAGCAGGTTGTAAAATCATCTAGAAATGAATTATCATTAAAATTTTCTTGAAAAGTAAAATGATGTTAATAGGCTGCTGATGAATCAAAAAGGAAAACACTGTATACGCATACCATTTGTATTTTCTTTTTAGGTGAAACTATATCCTATTAAGACCAACAGTAAAGCATGAATTCATTTCAACATCTTGAGGTTAATGAACATCTCAGCCATCTAATATCTGTGTTACCACATTTCCATTTTATACATGAATAACTCTTGATTTCATTGATGAGTTGATGTAAGTTTTCAATAGGCAGCAGTTACAGGAATTATGAATCCACATGATCTACTGCCCGTGGTAGGAGGGTGGGAACTAGATGGTCTTCAAGGACCCTTCTCATTCAGACCATTCTGTGACTGAAATAAGCAACACTGCCAAGGTACATCAGCTAGTTGCCAGTTAAATCTTACCTTGAAAGGTATTCCAGTATTGAAATACTGTGAAAAAAAGTTACCTTAGATGCTTTGGAGTAATTGCTGTTGAAAGCTGTATGTGCCACCTTCAGTCTAAATGTATTGAAAAGCAACAGGTGCTTAGTTGTTATTTTTTGTTTTTTTGAGATGTGACTGCTGATGGCAGTGTGCCAGTACATGGAGATAATGCGAACAGCTTTCTACTTCGTTCTCTTATTGGAATTGGACTCTATCCATTTTGCATATTATATATACCAGGAAAGGAGGGTATAGTTGATTTAAGAAGAAATAACAGCTCAGGCTACCGCCAACCCTGAGTCATCACTTGTCTTTATTAGCAACAGCATTAAGTAGAATATCAGAATAGCATCATAGCACCATTAAGGGTGGAAAGGACCCCCAAGGTACTCTAGCCCTGCCATCAACCCATACCCACCATGCCCACTAAGCCATGCCCTCAAGTGTCACATTACTCTTTTCTCAAAACCTCCAGGGATGGTGACTCCACCACTTCCCTGGGCAGTCTCTATCAATGACTTACCACTCTCTCTGAGAACAGCTTTTTCCTAAGTCGCTGCTTGCCATGTTCATGATCTCATTTAATTTAAAGCAGCAACTATCCAGCTATAAAGAGAGAGAAAGAACTGAGATCTTAACAGTAACCAAAGAGGTTGAGGATCTAAAGATAACAGATACTAAAGAGCATTTATGGCATAGGTGGGGAAGTAATGAAATTAATGGAAAGAATGAAAAGAGGTCCATTTACTTTGCATAGAACATAGTAAAAAGTTGGAGCATTCTTTTGGCTTGGTATTGCAAACAGAAGAAAAACAGGAATCCCAATAATTCGAGTGTTGTTACTGTAGTAATATGCTTGAGGAAGCGATCTGGTATGCATTTTTGAAATTTGCTGTAGGATTCATTCTATCTATATTGACCCATAGAAAACTAGCTGAAAAATCCAGCCTTGCCTGAGTCACTGATTTCACACACAATTGTTTCCTGTGTGATTTGATTATAACTTGCCATTCATTCACATCATCATAGTGGAGGTAAGAAATGCATACAGGTCTCAGAGAACTCACTCCTTGTGAGTCTGTAGCACCAGCATGATGCATTGCTGTCTCCTTGTCCCCCTCTCATCCTCTTATCTGTTCATTCCCACTGCTGGATGGGGACTATTCACCCGCCTACCTTCTAACCCTCTCAATTCATTTAGTTTTCTACCCATTGATAGTTATTTCCCTCTTTTCTGTGGAGTCACTTTTATTGCACCCTTTATCCTAATCAACTCCTCCATTTTTTACAGTCTTTCTCATATTTTCTCAATTTCATTTTTTTCCTACTGATTGACTTTCTCTTTTCCCTCCAACTAATCTTGCTTCAATTTTTCCCTTTGCTGCGAAAAAGACATTGCCAAAATGTCACCTCTAATCTTGTTTCCCATTTCTAGCATGTAATTTATTAATCCTCTCTCTTCCTTTTTTCTCTTTTACTGAGCAGCCTACATGCTAATACAGCTCAAGTTTTATTTTCATATTGTCAAATAAATAATTTCACAAGTCTTAAGTGTAGGAGAAAAATAAAAATGAGCTTTGAAATACTGATCACCCCTGTCTTTCCGCCAAGGCACTTGATTTTAGATCTATACAAATCATTTTATTCAGGGATGATATAGCTGTCCCACATAAGTTAAATTAATTAATGGATAGGGTATTTAGGGTGATGGTGAAAAGCCAGCCTTTATCTGATTGGCAAAAACCACTAAATAAAGCCTTCATATTAATATAATTCTACTCTTAAAAAATAACTGTCTTAAATCTGTAATGTTACTGGGTGTTTTTTGGAGAGGTGGTATTATTTTTTGTTCATTTTCAGTATCACCTTCATTTTAGTAATAGTTTTTTTTTAGTTTTGAGTTGTACTGGTGAGTTCTTAGACTTTTTCTAGCACAAAAACATTCTAGAATGTTTTTGCTGTCTCCATAAGTCAAAAGTAAAGAGAAAACCATCAGGTTTTTTTTTGGAGCAGAGATGAAAGAACATGAAATGTAAGTAGTGGTTTTTCTTTGTGACAGGCTTGCTTTAATATAAAATATTTTTACTGATAAATGTTTTGCCATTGCTATGTTTAATGGAAAAGAGTCATTACTCCCACGTTTAACAACCATACTGTCCTTGCAGATCCTCAGATACTGCTCGTGCTCCTCTCATTTTTTGACATCTGTTATGACTTTTATTCTTTTTATCAGATGTGCTGACTTTGCTATGGAGCAAGAAGTATATGGAGTACATCCACAGTGACATTTTTCAAATTAGTAATCTAGTGTATGCTTCTGTTACTGCAGAGTGGTTTCTTACAGTACTGCGCCAATCTGGTAGCATAAATGCAAGCAGAACAAGTACTTAATGTCATTTTCAATAGCAAATTTATATACATAAGAGCACATTCTAACATCTCCTAAGCAATAGCCATCCCTACATTTGTTTCCATGTCTGAGAGTCCTACATATGGACTCACAGTGCACAGAGCAGGCCTGCTGACAATATTGTCTGCAGTGTGTGTGTTACCCCAGATGGTAACAAAGAGACAGGCAGGCAGAACAACATCTCTGTGGCCAGAGATCGATGTCACCCTGTGCTCTAGGATTATCTCTGCTAGAGCTTTTCATGGAGTTCAGCAGTCAGTCAAGATTAGCTGTTTTGTAAACCCACGTTGTGTTAGTTTCCTTGAAATGCATGGGTTTAGAAAGCAAATGGTGTAAATATGACTGTATCAATAAGGCAATTAAGCAGCTGAAGACATTTAGAACTTGTTCCTGTCCAGCTTTTTCAGAAGTGCTGGGATTTTTGATAGGCAGCACAGAAGCTGCAGTAGCCACAGATACAGAAGAATACTAAGCCAGGCAGCTAACTCCAGTATTTTGAGTACCACCGATGTAAATAATGGAAATAATATTTCTTGATTGCTTATTAACTCTTGGAACTTTTTGAAATGTGCATTCATGGTCCTTTGCATGCAGATGTGAGCTTCCTGTGTCTTTTCTTAGGACTGTCTGTGTAGCTTCAATAAGTGCAGTGCCAGGAGAGCTGTTAAGCTTGAGGAAGTTTTTACTGGCTCGAGTGTGAGGCTGCATTGTTATGTCTGTGTTACAGTCTTGCTAGTATGGGCAAAGGAAGTAACTGTGTAGATCCAGGCTCTCTCCACTAGTTACACCCTCCAGATATCTATCCGTGCTTTGGGGCACACCCGCAGACAATTTTTGACACTGGAGAGTGTTTCTTGGGAGGAAACTTCAGTATCAATGTTCTGGCCTGAACCAAGGAGATAGACTGGCTAGTCAACCTGAAAAGCAGTTTTTTTCCATCCAGCCTGGAAAGTTACTTGGAAGACTGAGTATCTAGATTGGAATTAGTGGGGGAATAAGTTAATTTTTGTCACCTAAGAGAGTGCCTGAAAGACTAGGCATGCACATTCTGCAACAGGACTTCCTCAGCCCAGGCTGTTTAAGCTATATTACCACATTTACCTTATTACAGAAGCTGTAAAACAACAATGAACTGGGGCAGCAAACGTGAGCTAAAATTTCACTCATGTTAGTGCTCTGCTTATTACAGTTGTTAGTTCTTTTCATTGAGTCAGTGTTTCCTACAAAATGAAACAGCTTCGGCAGAAGCAGTGCAGAGGTTCTGTGGTGCTCTGGTCAGTACAGAGAAGAGGAAGAGAAGCAGGGGAAGAATCATGTTCTGTGTAGGACCTGATATAGCAGCCATGGCCTTAGTGATACATCTCTTGGTCCTATGCATGAGACATCAAATACCTACCTGCACATCCCAGCACACTGAGATGCAATCAGTGTGCAAAACTGCAATATTTAGGCAAACATTCTGGAAGAGACAACTTGCTTGTTAAGGATTCGTTGAAAACCTAACTATTTTGAGATTCTTCCTGATGAATGTGAGTTTTAGTTTATAATTTTGTGGTTAATCTCTTTTATATATCTGCTCCAGGTCTTTGACAAGGTTTCAGTTCAGGCCATTTTTCATTAGTGAGACTTCCAAGAGACAGACTTTCCATCACATTATAGCATTACAGCATGGCACTGAGGAATGACAGGAGATCACAGACATATGGCATGTTTAAATACAAGCAAAGAGAAACTCACGGACACCATGCTTTGGGTGTTCTGGCTTTTGAAGCTCTAAGAATAAGGAGGCCTGCTACTTAAAGGTAATAAAAATGTTGTCCATACCAGAAAAGTAAAAAGAAAAAAATCAGCGCCTAGTATATTTACCTACTGCTTTAATGACATCTCCAAATAACTAAGCATTTAAATGCTCATACCAATATCTGTTATTTCTGTGCAGATGTGATAGTTTTCTCTGCCAGTGTTTGTCAATCTAGCATGAGCTTCATTCATATTCCATATGGATACATATTTTTTCTTTGTTTCCCTTTGACATTAATGCGCTGGCAGAGATTTCTAAGTAGTAAAGCAAGGAAATTAACTTACATTTGCTGGCTTGCTAAAGTAAATTAGCTACACTTTTGACTTTCTGTGGTTTTACTCTGAATGGGAGAAGCAATAAAAATGAAATAAGGCTAATCACAGTTGTTCCATGGTTTTCTCTGTGGTGTGTTAAGACGAGAAGAACCCATAACAAAAACCCATGAGTTCATATCTGCTTAAAACAGGTCTCTAATTAGCTTCTATAATCGATCTGCCTGCTCTAGCAGGTGAACCAGGTAATTATCTTGTTTATACTCTAGGTGAGTCACAAAATGCTAGATAGCTTTCTCCATATCTTTAAAAGATAATGCATTGTAACAAGTGTTCCCAATATGAATGAACTGCTGCTGTAACCTGTACCATCTGTTTCACACGCAGCAATGTGAGATCTCATTTTATTCTTTGTTACAAAAAGCTGCAGACATCAAAGAGCTGTCCCTTTGACCACTGTCTCAATCAAAGGATTTTACGTAGACAAATCCTTACTTCCCACTATGATTTCAGTGCTGTAGGACATCGCGTATTTCCTGGCACGAAGAGGAAGAATCCAGTCACCAGTGCCAAATCTTCTTACTGTTCACTTCCCGAGGCCTTCTGAGTAGCACAGAGGCTCCAAACTCACCATTTAACTAGGGGTTAGTTACTCAGGGTGTGATGCTTTGCAGACTGGCTGTGACGCAATATACAATGTATGTCTTCTACTCAGTATGATGTCACTATCTGTCACCTCCAGAAGGCAAAGTTGATTAAATGCATGGTTAGAAATAACTGACATAGTTCCATCCCTATATGTTTAATCATTCATAGAGTGTCCTAGCATCTCACACATTTTGTGTCTTTTTTGTTCTCTTGTTATTCAATCTGTGCTATCTGTGCTTTATTTTCATAATACAGATATTTCTCTTTCTTGCAGGTTGTTTTATAGTAAGCTCTAAAAAATATAAAAAGGAATAATTCTTTTTGATAACCTTTAAAGGGTCACTGCTGTATTTCAAGCCTATGACCAGTAGCACTAATGATGTTATATTTGCAAAGAAAGGACATACAGAGAAGTTCTTATAGTATAATGTAGAAGCGTTTCATCTTTTCTGTAGTACAAAAAAGACTTCTTGCTTGTGTTGAATGGTGAAAATGTAAGACTACATGTTTTCTGTAATAATGAAAACAATGGTGTTCCTGTTTCTCCCCAGGCTAAACATAATCCTGTCGTGGGCATGCCCCTTTTCCAATTCTCCTTGATAGCTGAATTTAAAATTCCCATAAATAAGGGTTCTTTTATTATTTTTATTTATTTATTTATTTGTTTGTTTGTCATAGACTTCTCCCTAGCAAATTTAGTTTCAAGGTCTTTTATTTCTGTTTCTAAAGTAATTATCCTCTGGGCCTCTTCCTTTCTTCCTGGTATGATGCTAGACTAATTATTCTTCTTCTAATGAATGCCTGAAATGGATCCCATATGGTGGCATATGTGCCTTCAGATGGAAGCTTCGTTTGAATAAAATAAGGAAATTCTTCTCTTGGGGCTTTCTTAAATTTTTCATTCTGTAACAATGATGAGTGAAATCTGTGCCTTGGGTATAGAAGCAGCCAACTTGCTTTCTATTACACTTTGAGCTTTTTCTGAACTGGAGATTTTCTTGACTATCTCTGATGTACAATGTCAGCTGTAGCTACTAGCTCTTACATCACGTTGTCATGAAGAATTTTTGAATGAGTTGAAGCATCATTATGTATGAGTCATTTTTTCCCTCAAAAAAAAAAAAAAGCTACGAATACAATGATTTCCCTTACAGAAATTATTCATCACCTCTCTCCACATGTATCCTGTCCCATGGCATGCAGTGGGCATTTTTATCATCATGGAGCTCAATTCACATCCTCATCTTTTCCTTTCTTTTGCTTCTTCTTGGTATTTTTTGCAAACCAATTGCCTGAATCATCTGAAACAGGGCTGTGGATTGGTAATACTGCATAAAAGATGTACTATAAAATGTATTCATGGAAAATGGAAAGAGAGGTGTTATTTTAAACAAAAACAAACCAGTTCTGCATAAATTTATTTTAGCGGTGTAGCACTTGAATTGTACTAATTGCTTGTGTAAACATAATCATTCCACCTTGTGTGTGCTTTTGTTTTTGCCATCAGAGACATAATGGGGAAATACTGCATTGATTTTCATTAGAACTTTTGCTCCCACGTTGATAAAGAAAAGGACAGTAACTAATTGTGCCACTATTAATATTGAGCGCTGCTTGGATTCAAAAAAGACCTCCAGCAATATATGAACCTGCAATCAGGAAGAATGTTAGAACAGGAAAAAATACCTGAAAAAAAGAACTGCAAGGTCTTAGTTTCTGTTTAAATGGAGAGCGATTGCCTCTGGGTGGTCTTGGCCTGAGAATATCAAGTCAACAGCTTTGCAGAAAACATACCGTAGGTCTGTGAGTAACCTTATTTCTGACTTGCCAGCATTTTCTTGTTTTGCTTTGTCTTCTATAAATGAGTAAATGTTAGCATTCCAATAACCGGGCTCAGGCTTTAAAATAACAAACCAACAAAGAGATTTTAGCCTCTCTACCCATCTTTAAGCTTATACGTTCTTATAAGGCTTAATAAGCGATTTGGATTTGCTTTATTTTTCTCCGTTTTGTCCTGTTCTATAAAGAATTTTCTGATATAGTTGTGAAGATTTCTAACCAACTAAACCCAGAAGAGTCCCCAGTGATCTGTTCAATAGCTTGTGTCCTTTACCTGACTTACAATCACTTGCTACAAATAACCAAGGGAACATAAACCATTTCAGTGGGTAATAATTTATCTTTCACAGAACAGTTGGTTTCTTTTCTTTCACTGACTCATTGCAGTGACCATACTGAATGCTTAATTCATGGTTCAGACAGCAGTTTCTTGTTCAGCTTTCTTATTAAAGTCACAGTGTCATTTTCTGTTGGGGCTGTATTTGCATATGGAACCTTGATGAAAGACCAGTAACAACAGGGTTAGGGGAAAAGGTGATTTCTTATGCATATCATAAACTTGGCTGTTTTCCCTGCTGGAAGATGCTTCTAAATGCCATGTTTAACAAGTAATGCTGCTGAAGCTAATAAATAACTGGGAATCTGGAAAGTAGCACCTTTTCTTAGAAAATCAAAGCTGAAGTTTTCAGTCTTGGCTTCTAAGTTAGATCCTTAAATTTATCATTAAGTATCCAAAATAAATTGGTACAATGAAAAATTCCACTGATCCACAAACCTAATTTTGGCAATGAGTCATTTGTAGAACCAGACCACTTTGAGCTATGTAATCAGATATGGCATTTTTGTCTCTACTTAAATCTACTCACAGCTCTATAGCTGCAATATGGTCTTTTACATTTTGCTATTTCCTTCCTATCTTTGCTATCATTGCATACATATTGCAGGTAAGAAGCATTACAAGAATTCTAAAATCTCCAAGCAGTGTTGTGAAGAACCCTTGCAGATTTTCTGACACATTATATTTAAAAATTAATCCAAAGCACCCCCACAAAGTTCTGTCGTACTTGCTTAACAAAATGGAATATTGATTTGCCAAAGCCTAAACAAAACTGCCTACATGATTCATTGATTAGGAATTTGGGCTCAGTCCATGTGATCATTAACTTCTTTGTCAGATGCATTCATTTATTCATAAGCTTTGTTTATTGCAAGCCCCTTTCACAGGCTTGTTTCAAAATGACAAAAACCAAATGCCTTGTCTACCTTCCATATCACTGAACATGTAAGACAAAACAGAAGGTGCTCTCAGCTTCAAAGATTTTATGAGTCTTTTGAAGAATGGAGGAACTCTGGAGGCCTTCATGTAAGTTCAGGCTTCACAATGATTCTGGAGTGGTATAAAATTCTCCAAAAAAAACCCAACCAAAAACACCACCTCCTTCTGTTGCCATTTGGAGAACCCAACCAAACTTGAGGAAGGACTACCAGGAGCTCCATATACCTTTGCAACATTGTTCAGGAAATGCTGAGTGGGTGACCTAAAGTCATTTGTTTGGATGGACAATTGTTGCAATAAAATAAATATGCATAACAGAAGCTTCACATACACAGTTTTAAGGATTACAAAACAGGATCTGGTTAAAAGCAGTGGCTTAGTCACAAGTCAGGAGCTCTCTTTGTTTCTGCAGTAGATTTCCTATGGTTTAATGCAAGAAAAGCAACAACAGGCAAGAGTTCAGACTTCTGATTTGTTTTGTTTTGTTGGGGTTTTTTTGTTTTTTTTTTTTAAGATGGTACTTTTAGGTTCCAGGCTGTACTGTGCTGTGTAGCTTAGTAGTAGGCAGGATATACTAACAATGAAAAATGAGTTCTTATAATCAATATCTGAGTACTTGCTGTAGTTCATTAATCCTGTATCAAAGAGTAACTAGAAAGTCATGAAAACGTTATTACAGGGTAATGTAGGGGACGAGCTTACATTGTGTTAAATGCTCTTTTGTAACAGACAGGGTTCAGCATTTTCCCTGGAACACAGACAAGTTGGGTGACCTCACAGCAGAAGATGGCCTCTGCCACAAGGTGCCATGGGTTAAGAGAATGCTTCGAGACAGCTACCTCCAAAGAGCTGGCATGTTCTCACACTTAGCTTGTTATAATTTTGCTGTAAGCCTATCTCTGTCAAAAGTTTAAAGAGTTTGTGATTCTTTTTGGTTGTTTAAAGAAGGTTCAGTAATTTATACAACTGAAGTCCAATTCACATGTCTGCATTATAGCCCATCCAACAGGAGTACATTCTGACTTTGGAAGCCTAGGCATATCTGTGGATGTGGAATTATTTAAGTCAGTCTTTGTTTCCCCTGGTTCTTGCAAAGATGGGAATGGAAATCCCATGATCTGAATCAGGACATACATAACAGAATAAGAAGTAGCAGAAATTACTGCTGCAGAAGGAAATACAAGTCTCAGTCAGAACTTTTTTTCCACAAATTTTAGGTACTGGATTTTGGATTGGAAAACTTGTACAGAATTGGTACGTGGCTGTGGTGATTTGGACAGAGAATTTAGTAGCTCAGGTTTTACATATTTGTGTGGGAGAAATGAACTTTATCAGGATTTTAGCGTGACTAACTTGATCAAAACTCCTGATTAATAACCCGAAAGTTGACCATCCTTTCATACTGGGCATCCACCTGAAAGTTTTAGTGGCACATTCTCTCAGAAAATGTTGGGGCCTGCTCTTTGCAAATGGTGAACTTGTACCTATCTCCTAACTGCAAGCTCAAATTAACTGATTACAGCATATTCTTTGTCATATATATGCTGTTTTTAGACATAAGCCTGGCCTAAACACTGATTTTTATGCTAACAATGGAACAAAAAACAGACTCGCAATTTGCCGAAGCAAAGTTCTTGCACAGTCTGTGTTATAAGTCACACACCTTCTCTGCAGTGAGATCACATTACAAGATTTTTATGCTCTGGAACATTCATTTGGTTTAACTTTTGTTCTTAAAATCAGGTTCTATTTCTCTTTGAAGAGAGACATTTATTGTATGCAAAACTATATCATGAATATGTACAGTGTACTCTGAGTATACAAAATGTATACACACATATATCTGCTACAGCAGGCTCAGAGAACCAAAAAAAAAAAAAAGAAATTAAAACATTTGTTTAATATTAATGTTGGATATGTGTATATACAGTTTCTGTTAGCAAAATATTTGCTTTATGTTTTCTTTCATTGTAAACTGAATATGTGCCACAAGAAATCGGCTTTAAATGAATGCACAATAGCTGGCTACAGTGCATAATTTCATTTAGGCACAGAATTACGAAGTAGACATTTTTAACTTCAACTAGATTACACATTTACTAAACCTTCCATAAATTCATCATTTGGCTGAGTCACATTGAGAATTGTTTTAAATAAATCTATGTGAAAATTAAATTTAAGTTGAAAAGCAGCAGGAAAAAGATGTATAGTAAGTACTTCATCTGGTGTAATAGGACTATTTGGAAGGAATACAAATGCACTTCAAATTGTAAAGAGCATAATTATTTTTCTCCAGAAGCTGAATGAAATAGAGTAGCTTCTGCCTATATAATACTTGATATGAATTATCCTCATAAAATTCAAGTTGTATTTTTTAAATTAAGTCTTTTCTTGGTGTAAAGTAAGTTTCCAAATGACTTCTCAATTCCTTTGTTTTATTATAATGGCCAAAAAGGACATAGGAGTTGTCTAAGCTAGTCAGAGTTGTAGTTCAGCTTCTCCATCATACTGCCTTTGGCTGTGGACACTAACAGGTACTTCACAGCAATTTCATAAACCTGAGGGATGCCAGAAAGGGCATGGGCAAAACTCTGAACATATAATGTTTAATCCTTTAAAAAGCCTGTACAGGATTAGCGTATTATAGATGACCGCAAAAGATCTGGAGTGCCATGTAATAATTTATTGCTAGTAGATGACTGCTGGGATTCTGAGACATTTTGCATTGCTTGGATTTGGTTGGGAATACCAGCAGGAAGGAGGATATTGCTCCAGACAGCCATCCATCAAGTGACACTTAGGAGCTGTTAGGAAACCAAGTCAGAACTGTTAACTGTAATGACTCTACATCTTTTTCCAGACAGCCTATGAAATCTGTTGTGACAATAAATGATTAAGGACTCCCAGCCTCTCCTCCCCCTGAGGAATATCACCCAATAAAAGCACAGTATGATTTAAATAGAGAGAGGTTTTTTTTGAGAAAAGAGAGGTTGGGGGGCAGTCTGAACAATATGCAACTGTGCAGGAGCTGGTTCCAGAACGTAAAGCAGTATGTTTACATCAACATGGTGCTGGGCTGCCTAATGTGTGCTGCTGAGAGGCAGATGGTCTTAGCTCAGAGCTAGCTTTTGTTCAACCACAGCCATAGCCATTCTGAATTTGAGCTAGCATCCTCCACAGTGCCACACAGTGCTTAGGACGACACCAGCTTAGGTGAACCTTTCTTCACTTGGCCCTTGCTTGTTTTTGTGAAGTTTGCTGCAGGGGGACCAGAATAATGAATTTAGACTATAAAAAAGCTACTCCTACTCGGTCTACCTGCTCTCTTCCTACACATTCACAAATCTTTCCTCCCATTTTCTTATCTTTCTTTTTTTTTTTTTTTTAATGTCTTTCTTTAAAGATTTATGCCCACAGCCAAATATCAAATAAAGAATAAAATGTTTTTCTAGCACTGACTATGCACAGACTTCTGTATGGAGTTTAACCTGCAGGGTAGGAGTGATTGATATCCCGTGTATAGTAGCCCAGATCTAAAAATGAAGTTACACATTCCCTCTTGAAGAATTCTAAGAGCCAGGGGTATGCACTAGACAAGGGACACATAGAGGAAGTAAACTGCATAAAGAAGAATGACTTTTTCTGAATGACAATGGATAGTTGTACTCTATGGTAATAAACGATTTACTTTTGTGGGCTTGAAGGGTAGCACCTGTCCAACTCACTGAACATCCTTTTGATACAGTAAGAAATCTTAAACAAGAACTTTCATTTTATCGTGTGCGTGTCATTCATAATTTGGTATAATTCCATCATCTTCACCTTCCTTTATCACAACTTTGCTATTTACTCTTTTTGAGACAGTTCTGATCTCAGTGTCTACGGATAATAACATTTCTGTGGTTGGATAGAGTACTAATTTAATTAAATGCTTTTTGAATTCTTTTCTTCAGAGAGACAAGACTAAACTCTTTAGAGACTTAGGTTTAAAAATAAAAGTGTTCCAAACATGCATGAATTAAATGCCTACTTCATAAAATAAGTTACTGCTTTTGGAAAAGAAACAAATGCAAATTCTAGTTACCATGTTTGTGAGAGGTGACAAGGAGTGCCAGCATCTTGGCTCATGTTGCAGCTTTATTGTCACAAATTGTTAGTTACATTTGAAAATTATGGATCGCTCTTATTGTGCAAGTTGTGTCTGCCAGTTGGTGCCTGTACACTAGAGTGGGTTTACCCAATTAATAGAATTTTCCATGCAGGACCCAGAATAGCTGCGCATGCATCCTAAATGTTTCCACAGCTGAGGTTCATCCTTGGACTCCGGTGGTCTGGAACAACTGCCTTACCAGGTGAGCTAAATGCAGGAGAAGCTGTACAAAGCATGCCTCAATGGAAGTCAGCCTTGGCACATCTAATCTAGCTGTATTTGCCTACAGTTCTCTCTGACAGATGTAGTCTGCCTCAATCACAAGCAAACTGTGCAGCAGACAGAACAGTATTTTTAACCCCAGAGTGCTCATCACATAAAACAGGTCCTGGAAACAATAACATTTAAGTGCTACTTGTAATCTTCATCATTGGCCACATCAAGCTATTTGCATCTCTCTTCTGAAAACCAACCAAGTGTAACTTTCCCTGTGAAGAGCTGTGTACAATTCAAGCCACATTTACAGCTCATGGTAAAATGCAGGAGTGCCATCAGGCAACTTCTTTATGGAAACAAATGTTTGAGGGACTCAGAGACTGATTTCATGTTCAAAAAGAAGAGGCATGAGAAGAGAAACAGCATTCCTAATAAAAGACAAGCATAACTGCCCCTCTCTGTCTGCCAACAAATTCAATTGCACATTCTCTACTTTGGGCTTCATTAAACAGCAGTAACCTAGTATTTGCTAAGTACCCCACTGATTAGGCAGGGCCACAGACCTTCCTGTATCTTTGGCCTCTTCTCTAGTATATAGATTTCTCTCTTTTCTAGTACCATAAGTGACAAAGCACATTTTAATTAAGTTGTAATTGAGAGATTATACCAAACATCAGCTGAAAGCTATTACAGTAGAGTCCATTACAGAACGGCGTATAGGAATGAGTTACAACAAAATCATGAAGTACCTATCACCTTTGTAGGTAGATGGACAGAATGTAATAATTAAAAAGTATATACTTTTTCCCACAACTGTAGCTTGCAATGCACATTTTTCCCTTCCTTTAAATGGCAGTTATGTTTTTGTAGGTAAATCTTTGTTTCTCTAGAAATGATCACTTTCTTTATACAGAGAAATAAATTGCTGTAGCCCTCCTAAATCAGGGTGTCAGTGATCTACAGATCATGCCAGATACTGCTTTATTAATTAATTAATCCCAAGTTAACATAAACAGCTTTGCTCACAGAACCATTCCAGTAATAAAAAAAAAAGTGCTGGGAATAATGAGAAACTTAATACCTGTCACTTATTTGGAAAAGCATCCAAATACATTTAGGTTACTTTGAAAATATGTAATCTTATTTTAATTGATCTTAACCTCTCTAAGGTGGTTCATGTTCCAAATATTTGCAGACTTTTTCATGGTTTGTCTTTAAAACTAAATTTTATTTTACCAGTGTATACAGTATGAAGTCCTACTTTGAAATATGAGTTCTGGTCTAAAAGTACTGCCTCCTGTTTTATTATGTTGCCCACAACATCAAAGGCAGACGTTGTTCACATAGCAGTAGAGATTGAACCTTCCCACCAATATTCCCTTACGTTTTGTTGCCATGAGACAGATGGCAGCAGAGAGGCAGTCTAACTAAACGGTGCCTGACATGGAAGGAAGCATGAAGCAAAGAGCTGGAACTGAACTCCTCCACACAGAAAAAATGGCACCCACTGGCATTCACTGATGACTGCTGAACATTTATGGAGACCAAGCAGTGGATGTGAGCACAGTGACGTGGTGGGTGGTGCACTTCAGCAATAGCAACAGTGGTCACCTCCACAAAGGCAGACTTTTATGAGCACAACACACAGGTTCTCGTTCATCACTGTCAAAAATGAAGAGGTAATAGAGGCGACTGTTTTGAAAAAATAGTGACTTGTATGTGAGAATTTCCTCTATCAAACACTGTTACTTTGCTCTTTATATCTGCTGTAGATTTCACAGAAATAAATAGGAGGTGTCACTTTTGGAGTGATCTACATATTAGTCCAAAGTAGCATAAAAGATTTATGTAGCTGACTTAAAAATAATTCATTTTGCATTATGCATGCCCCTTCCAACTTTTTTCTTTAAAAATATATTTCACTTAGTCTGTTATTTAGATTCTTAAAAAAAAAGCAACTATTTTTTTTTCTCCTTTACAAAGAGACAATAGAAATGCTCCTGAATGAAGATAAAAAGGATATGGAATTATTATGTAATGTATTAAGATATACTGGTGCAAGTGGAACACTTTTCCTACTAAAAACATTACCCTTTTGTTCTTACCTAATTTTTCTCTTAAATATTATTGCAGAGAAGATATTGAATCAAGCCAGTCACTACTCATTTACATCCTCATATGGATGCTCTGGATACAAACTTATTTGAACAGATCTTAGCTATAGACTATTCATTAGTGAACAGTTGCATGTGTTCTATTTTGAAGACTCACAGTTAACTTTTCCACATCTCATTTTATCTAGTTAACTGCAGGCTCTAAATGAGCACTTCCATTTGTGGCATCTGTTATGTTTCCCACTCCAGCCACCCTGTATGTCCCTCCTGCTGGGAGAACCTGAGCTGACACAGTTGCTGCTGGCAGTGTCACTGTCTGCTTTTCATCCAGAAAAATGAGTTCTGTGTCTTAAACACCCTAAAGGAGGCTGAATTGGATGTTTTGTGTCATTCTGCATTTTACTCAACCAGCAAAGGTTTCTCCTTCTCTATTCCCCTCATACTAGCGAGCGTGTTACTCAATAGCAATATTTCAGAAAGGCTCTCGAGGGAAACAGGGCAAATGAGATCAATGCAAAATTGCAAAACTGTGGGATCCAGCATTCTGGAAGCATTGATTTTACTAGGAAAATGATAAGCTGAGTTACATGTCATTTTCAGCATCTATCTTGCTGTAAATATTCTTATTCTCAAGGACTTAAGATAAAATGGGCTTCTGGATACATTGGATATATAAGAAAATGAAAGTTTAGGAAAATAGATTGAACATTTTGGGACTGAACAGCATGTGATATATGTAGAAATATGTGTAGATCTGTAACCAAGTTCCCTGAGAATCCCTTATACTCTTGGGGTATAAACAGCACCTGCTAGTAAGCCAGCAGAAGCAAGAACTATATTTAAATGTTAGTTTAATTAAGTATAGATCTCAGAAAAGCAATGATTACCTGCAGTTTTTGGAGACATGCAAACCTTTGTTGTTGTCAGACACTATTGAGAGAAAACAGAATATCAAAGATCTTGTGTTATGCTCCTTCAGCATGGATTTGAGGACAGGTGAATTTTAAAGTGTCTTTGCTTTGTGTAAGAACTCAGTGAGCTGTCTGACCATAATTTGTTTAACAATATCTGCTCTAGTTGAATACACTTCCACCTTCCCGGAGCCTGTGAAAGGTTAGGAGTGATCCATGTGTTAACCACTTAGCAATAGAAAACGAGGTTTTTCCCATCAAGGAACAGTGCATGCATACACTTCAGCCTGTCCTCAGGGAACAGCCTGTTACTCAGGTTTTCCTCCCATTGTTTTTGATCAAAAACAAGCACTTGAGCTGTTACTAATAGCTATTATTATATATTACATATATATTTATAGCTACTAATACACTAATACAAGATTCAGTAGGTGCACTGTAACTTCTTAAGCTAGTGTAGCTCAGCTGAATGAACTACAGTTAAATACCTGAGCCTCATGTCTAACTTTGGAAATATGTCTTTAGAAACCTGTTCTTCCTGCAACAACAACAAAATTAAACACCCTACCAACCCAAAAGAGTTAAAAGGAACTTTCAGTTTCTTAAAACTATTAAATGCTGTTGTTCTCAGTTCATTCAAATTAATTTGAGGCAGCCTGGCACATTTAAAGGGAATAAAATGAGATTGGAGGTTTGAGCTCTGATACACTTGACATATTTTGCTGTGATAGGGAGGTTTGGCTTAACAGAAGTTTAATTGCCCCTCATACAACACTGAGGATAGACTTTCTAGGTCAAGGTCAGGCTTCATAGGTGGTGAATAAAAGAGCCTTTCTCTGAATTAGTTCTTGCCCTAAAGACAATAAGATATCTTCCTGGAGCCCACTTGGGAATGCTACTTGCAAAGACCAGATTCTATTTTGTCTGTTAGTACTAAAGAAAAAACTGTTTCAGCACAAAAGGCTCATTTTTAATTTCATGAGAACTTTAAAATTTCATGAGAACTTTAAAATGTGGTATTAGAAGAATACTAGAGTGATAATCAGTAATAGCTTTCTATCCAGTTCTCACACACACAGCAGAGTGCAGGAGGTCTGTTTTGAATTAATTCCCACGTTTTAGGGAATTTGAACTTAGGTTTTTCCTCTCTCCCAGGAAAGTGCCCCTACCATGAGGTTAGGCTGTAAAGGGACACACCTGCTCCCTAATTAGTATGTCATGCAAAATAAACTATTTCCTAAAATGATAGAAAAACACTCTCTTACATACTCACAGATGTATACATCATACAATGTATAGTGGTGATGAAACCTCTAGAGAGACAGATAAGGATTTAAATTTGAATTTCAATTCCCTGGGTTGAAGAAACTGTGAACTGAAGTACCTTGCCTCTTCAGTCAGTAACTACTGAGATAAACTACTGAGAGTAGAAGAGGAAACAGCTCCTTTCTAGCCATCTATTTAAAAGAAGGAAATTTTATATTTACTTTTGTCAAAAGAAATCCAGAAAGACGGTTAGCATTTCCCCTTACCTTAAGGCCATAGATGGAGGTGTTATTCAAGACCTAGCTGACTGTCAGGTTTTCAGATGGGTATCTTAAATGGTCCTCTGCATATTCTTGCTTTTGGACTGGCAATTGTTGCCATACTATCAACATCCATCTCCAACACTGTGGGCTAACATAGTAAAATAGAAGGCATTGTGTTCACAGCAGTCTTCCTATTAACATCTGCAAATGAAAGTTCAGTTGTGATAGCTGATTCAGGAGAAAATTCATTTTCCATTGCTTAAATTTAGATGTTGCCCTGCACTTGAATGAAACCCAAATTCCAGTGTCACTAAGCATGTTAGATTACCCAAGTAAAACTATGTAGTAGATTTGTTCATTATATTCTTGCACAGCAAGTTTATAAGATGCTTACAAATAAGATGTTTTCTATCAGTGCAATTTCTTCAAATATCAGGACACAGTATGTTTGCTTAGAACATATTCTACATAAATATGGTGATCATTATTGTCAGATAACAAAAATACAAACTAAAGAAAACATATAGCCTTTGAATGAACTCAGGGTTTGCTATTTTCTCATATCACCTTGTATAATTGCTCATCTTTCTAAGCTAGTAGCAGAACATAAGTGCTTATGAAGCTCAAATACAATCTTACTGGAAAAATGCACTTACCTGTAGTTTGGTAATGGTGCCAATTTTCCCTAAATGAATTACAAAAATATATGAAAAGAACTTATACTTAAGCTAGATTGCCAAGGTGTCTTCATGAAAATCTAAGAGAATTATCCTTCCTGTGGAGCTTTAGAGCTAAGGTGTTGAGTTTACAGAGCTGGAGCTGAAGCCACCTGCCACACCTGGAAGGTCAACGTCTTCCTACTGGCTTTAGCACTTGTGAAGTGCAGTGCTAAGCTGAATCCAAGGGATGAAAGATAAATATATCCTAATAGATTGCTTTACCTCTGAATGAGGCACTTGTGTTCATTTTCTTATTAAGATTTAGATTGGGACCAGCTAGCAACTGCAGTAACTTCCAGAAGGTAAAATTTTTGACCAAATTAAAATCAATGACTTACAAATGAGAATTCTATATTCTGTAATAGAACAAAAGGCATTATGTCCTGGGAAACAATCTGTGCACTTATCTTTTGAGTGTGCTTACTTGAATTATGTATTTAGATAAAATAAGTATTTTATGGTGTATCTACATTGTAGATTATTATAATTATCTCAAAAATTAAACATACTAGTCATGCTTTGTGCCTGATAAAAGATTACAGGTTTTAATTGTTTAGAATTAAGGGACAAAAATTCGGTTAATATTGATAACTTCTTGGCACTATAGCATCTCTGTGTATTGAAGAAACACTTCTAATATTCAGTGGAATCTCAATAACTCGTCCTGATGGTTAGAAGATTCACAGAAAATCAAAATGTTAAATAGCACGAGAGAAAGCTACTTACTTGGGAGGAAGTATTCAGAGATACAAATTGAGAGACTGTTACCTCACCTCTTCCTGGTTCCCATTGTCTTCACGGACAGATAATCTCAAATAGACTTTTTATGAAGCAAACAGTGGACAAAGTTAAGTTTACACTTTCTACAATAGTGTCTCAATTACACTGACAATTATGTGACATATGCTGTGAAAGTAATAAGTCTGTACAGAGCTTTTTTATTTTACTGAACAGTGGAGATGCACAGGTTTGCTGTGTGGGTTAGGGCGTTCACACAGATTACGCAAAAATAATATCAGCAGGATTCATTTCAGTGTTTCAGTAAATGCTGCACAGCCACTACTGGAATTCTCAAATTAGACCAGATGTCATAATGCCAGACTCTCATCCCAGCAGAATATAATATTAAATAAATAAATAAATAAAAAGGTTACTTTTGCTTTTAATTTACTACTCCATGGATGAGAGAAGTCCCATCTGCTTACTTTATTTTTAAATGAAAACATAAATGTTGTCCTGTGGTGACATTAGGCTAGATATTATGTAGAGACAGAGACTCCAAGCAGTTAAAATTTACATTTAACAAATATGTTTTCTTACACGCAACCATCTGCATGTTAAAACCAATGAATAAGTTTGTGAAGCTAGTGTAAATAGGATTCAAAGTATGACCTACTTCCATGTCACTGTGGGAATAAAAATTACAGAATTTTAGGAGCTCTGGAGTAATAATGTTTCCTATGGGAGAAGTCTGGTCACACTGGATAAAGTGAGAATCAACTGCTGGAAATATTAGATCTGAAGACAGTAGGAATTCAGCAGGGCTAAAAGCATATAGCTTTCTAGAGCATTCCCAAGACTTAAGAACCACAAACAAAATCTTAAGTGTGCATCTGATTGTACATCCTTGGGAGTTCCAGTTTCACAACCCACTACAGTGAAAAACATACTGAACACAAGAGAGAAATGAAGAGATGTGCTATTGCTGTTCTGAAAGATGAAGGGAAAACGAGAAGCAAATACTGCCTGAGTAGAGGCTTCAGGAATTAAACTGAGATTGTTTCAGTATTTTATGTGCCAGTGATACTTGATAAATTTGCCACGAAGAACTGTGGCTTTTTAAAAGTCTAAAGATACTTGGATATAGGTATTTTTTTCTATTTAGAGTAGTTGCCAGACTCAGCTGAATATGTTCAGTGTTACTCTCTGTTCTCCATGTAATTAAATTAAAATCAGCTCATGCTGAGAGCCAGAACCCCACATTTCAGAGGCTCCTGTTTGCATCCATATATGAATTTCATCATGCATCTACATCAAAAGCCTCATTTTCTACTTCTTATTACTTCACAGAGTTTCCATCCAAGCTGGCCAGAGATTTGTGCATTCCAATTTCCACTCTCTACCTTGAGGTACAAGATCTGCAGCAGTTCTCTAAACCCAGCTCTGGCACAGCTTCTCCTTCCTGTCAGCCTACTGTGCAGCTGTCCACCTGCGTAGACTGTTCAGAAGAAGGGGATTCATCTTCTGTTGAACTGACATTTGGCTATCGTAGAAGAAAAGACCACAGTAAAAACTCTTAGATTAAGTATGGCACATGTAATGCTATAATGTGATGAAAAATCAACAATTATGAGGTGGCAAAGCCTTCAATTGCAGCAAATATGGACAAGCTCAAACATCACAACCATGAATGCAGAAACAAAAGAAAAAACATCTACTTATCTTTGGAAGACCCCAGATAAGCAGAGGTCTTCAGCTAGATACCTTCACCTCCACTGCTGACCTTTAAATGAGGTCTGGGAGGGGCTGGATCCTGGCTCCACCTGTTCCAGTCACTGAGGTGCACTGCATGCAGCTGAACTCCCCTGGGTTGGCCCTGCCTTCCCAGCAGGTGCTCAATCCCTGCTTCAGGCCACGACAGCATTTTTGCTACAGCAAGGCAGTCTAGTTAAATCCCATAGATTGTGGATTCTGATATATTTCATTCAAGAGTGCAGGTAGGAATTCAAGCGTAAACCCTCTTTTAATTTGACCATCAAATTAATGACTTGAGAAAGGACTGATTGCTGCTTATGTATAAAGATATCACACATTTGGGCAAAAAATACCTGTTATCTGGATACTGAACTATTTTGCAATGTCTTGAATTTAACATGTAAAATTGAAAATAGTGGTGAGATCAACAATTAGGTCCTGGTACAAGGAAGCTCCCTATTAATAACTACACCTTAGCCAGTGTGGTCAGACTGCAACAAGCCATACAGGAAGACTTGGGAATTCGGGAGAACTTCTGCAATTCCAAAGCATTCAAATGATATCTCACTAAGAAATAAGTGAAAAGTTCATTTCTGCAATCACCCTCCATATTCCAACAACCTCCCCCCACCCTCTGCAATGAATGAAACAGCAGCTTCTAAGAAGAAGCATAGAAAAACAAAAAAAGAAAATGCTAATGAGTTTACTAAGTCCAGAGGTTGGACAAGAAAATAATTATTTCCTTCTTCACACAGATAAATAAAAGGAATGTGGTGACACCCTTGCAAGATGAAGATAAATACCATTTAAAATAGGAAGCCCTTGACATTTCGTAGGTTTCAGCTCTTGGTGAGTAACTTAACTTCTTAATGCACTTCTGAAACATCAGTTTCACATCTGAAAAGCTTCTTCAAGGCACCTATTGTAGAAAAAAATATGATATTTATTTATTTTTATACTAAGCTATCATAAAGTATTCTGACTCACCAGAATGTGAAAGCACAATTCCCAGCAATGCTGTTTTCATCAGGTCAGATCTGAATGGAAGCCTTCTCATCTTCAGTGAGCTTTTAGTGGATGCTCAGAGATATTCTGACACAAGATTAGGAATCAAGGACTTGCAACATATAATCTGTGACTAGCTCTAACCATCCTCTCAACTTTCCATTTCAATACAAGCAATAGTTATTCTGCTATTTATCTTCCAGGCATATTACAAAAATTAATTATTTGATGTCATTTGTAGAAGGATAAAATTGTAATTAATATCCTTAGATTCAGCAAAGTTTCAAAGACTTTCTTTCATGGAAATATAGATTTCAAGGCCAGGAGAGCCTTGATTTTGTCTTTGATTAGCTCATTCTGCTTCCTTTTATATAATTTTCAGACCTTTTAATTGCAGTTGTAAATTGTTTCAAAATTCAACAGTTGGGAATGCTAACTGAAAAAAAAATACGGTCCATTAGCATAGATGTGTATTATTTCATATGTATGTATACTGTGGGTAAACTAGTGAAATCAGTGGTTTACAGATTTAGCAGTAAGTGGGTGAAACCACTATAAGTACTTTTTGTGATTCATAGAATCATAGGGGTTGGAAGGGACCTCAAGAGATCACTGAGTCCAACCCCCTGCCAAAGCAGGTTCCCTACACCAGGGCGCACAGCTAGTGTGCATTACAAAACAAATATTAAATGACTTGACAGAAGTCTTGCTTTATGATACCCTTTCACTTTCCATTTCCTTTGTCCTTGGAGATTGTCATAATGCAGCTCTGTGCTTTTTCAGTCAGACTTTGCCAGATGTCTACTTCTTGCGTATATTTGGAGTTAAGCTTAATTTAATTGTGCCCCAATTCAAGAGTATCCCTATGCTGGCAAGTTGATTAAGCATGGTGGTAATTTTAATTATCTTCTTATCTCTCACTGGAGTGCAGTTAGTGGAGCTGATGAAGTTAACCCCATAGATGATTTTTTTTCTTTTTCTTTTTTTTTTTTTTAATAGGGCCTCAGACAAGAAGGATAAAGCTTTCTTTCCAAAAGGAAGAATTGGTCTTCACCTGTCTAAAGTAATTTTTTCTCTACTCCTCTATCCATCAGCCGATCACTTTTTTCAGGGGGCCATGACATTACAGTTGGTTCACCTTTGCTGCTGGCATTTTTCCTTGTTAGTTTTGTATTTGTCTATGATTCATTAATGTCTCTTATACATGACAATGAAAGTTGGCTGCTTATGCTTTTATTTTTTTTTTTTTTTGCCAGATGTTTCCCTCTCTACATGACCGACTCTGCTGTGCAGGCACAACAGAAGTGGCTTAGTGCACTAAAGATTTGAGGAAGTACACTGTCAGATTTGCATGCCACATTGGTGGTAAAATCATACAGATACAAGGGGCTAACATTTCATTTAATAACCACATTAGGATACCATTTTCAAGCATTATACTTAAGCGCCTTGTACCTCATTTAATTTTCTTTCTGAAAATATATCATCAGAAGCTGGTAGGAGAAACAGCAGCATAATTTAAATGTTACTCTGCTTCCCAATAATGACTTTGATATTCAGGCATTCTACTCCAGTGACAAAGCTTGCTTCTCTGCTAGTGTGCTTCTGTTCATACAGCCCTGTTTTCAGATGAGTGTGCTTTTATATACTTAATCAGGGTTTTAATTAACACACAAAAAAACAATAGCTTTGAGCGACCAGAGGGGAACTCTATAAATGAGAAGGTCATTCATAAGACAAAGGGAAAAGGTCCTTACTGTAAAGAAATCCCAATTTTCAGCTTCTGAACTTTTCTTGCATTTTATGAAAACCAAGCCAATTGCAGACTTTATGCACATCTCAGTTCATTAATATATACTAAAGGATCTCTGCTTGCCTTACAGACATACATGCTCAGCATTCGTCTGCAGAGATATTCAACTTGCCCCGAATCTCCATCCTGGCAAAACGTCTCACACACATTCCAGAGCACTTCAGTTTAAGGTAATAGAAGAAATAGCCCCTCATACATATATAAATATATTCCCTTGTGCCTTGAGAGGCAGAGGCTGGCTGTAATGACCCAGCAGCATAATCCTGACTCTTCTTTTTTGTTGGTTTTTTTTTTACATCTATTGAGTGGGCACAAGAAAGCTCAGCTTGTTCACATCCAAGGACACCATGGAAGAGAGCAAATACTCTGCATAATTTGTAGGACTTGAAACTGCTCATTTCACCATAAAACACTGTACAAAAATGATTCGCTTTGACCTGAACAGACATACCAAGAGTGACATAGAGCATCTTCTTAAATAGCAAAAGGAAGCAATGTATATCAGCAGAGGGATGAGTAAAAGAGCATTTGCTCCAGCGGAAATGTAGGCAGGAAGAATATCGTTACTGACAGCACAATCTCACCTCTGGGATCAAACTTGCAGTCCTGCATGGCACTGAAACTGCCATATGAATTTCCTGAATTCCTCCATTTTGTATCTCATTTATGGAAAGCCAGCTCTGGTTATACAAAGACACAAACGTACTTTGAGAGGTTCCTTCAGGCCAAAGAGATATTTGTTCAAGTTATTGATTCCTCATTACAATTTCTGCTGCCCTTGAGTTATCCATAGAGATCTAACATTAGAGTACTGGCCAGTACTCTTGTTTCACTTCTAAGAGCTGATGTGTTTACATCTTAAGGGAATATTGATCTACAGCAAATCATCTTTTTCATTTGAGGCAAGCTGAAACTCCAGTAGAGAGAGACAGGACAGAAAAAAACCTTTGCTCGTACTTATGACGAACATCAGAATGTAATAATATAGCTTTAAAGACTTACAAAGTGAACCCAAAATTATTTCCAAATATAATAATAGAGGCAAGTTCATAAATGAAAAATAGAATTTAGTTATGGTACCTCCTCTTAAGAGATCTCGAGTAACATCTGCCACAACTCACCTTTAGAATATCATTATTGTTAATTTGTTTATGAAAGACTTAGGAGGCTAAAACAAAAAGGGGAAATGCTGAAAGATAAAACCACTGAAAAGTATCTTCCCCTCTTGCTGGTAAAAAGATTTGAGAACAGGTGTTTTTGGCCTGTTACTGTTGCCATCAGCCAATATCAAAACAGTTGGCAATGCTCTCATCATGCAAAAATTCCAATCAGATAACTCAGTATATTCTAATTACTGTAGTAACACCTGTTGTAGTCCTAAATGACTAACTTATCACAGCAGCCAGGCCTGCCTTCTCTTTAGGTTTCACTGACTCTTAAATTTCTGCTTCCTCTAATTGCATGTCTAGCTTACCAAACAAATTTTGTAGTCCACATTTATTCTTTGCTACCTCATGCTTTAATCTCTGTATGTTAATGGTTTTGCTGCCATCTCTCACTTACACTGTGATTATGTCTATCCCACTTCACAACAGCAAACTGTCTCTTCTATTCACATTAGCACTTGGCCAAGTGATTCATCCAAATGATGGTTTCTTAGGCTGGGTATACCAATGATATTCATATACAGGTACTTATGGGGTGCACTACCACAGAAATGTAATTTCCAAAAACCTGTTTCTTTGCCTTATATAAAATACAAGATTGAACCAATTCAAATAATTTGGAGAACAACGAAAATTTTCTGGTTTGATTTCAGCTGATATTGGATCATGTTCCTAAAACGTTTATTGTTACTTTTGTATGCATACTTTGCTGTGTACAGTGACAGTTAATACACAACAAGGTATCCATAAATGGAGACTGCATCTTGCTTTTGCAAGCACAGTGGTCAAGATCGGGAAGTAAATTAATGAATTTAAGAAACCAAAAAAAAGTAGGAGTATATTTCTGCAGTTTTCCTTTTGTACACACCATTTGAATTTTAATCCAAGTATTAAAATCTTTTGCTGATCGATCATGTTGTGGATTAATCCCCACATTGCTCCAGTCAATGCAGAACTGCTCTCTGCAACAGTACCTAACAACACACATATCCTTTTCTCACTATGACTCTGAAATCAACAGATTTTTCCTGTTGCATGATCATGATGGAAATCTAATGCTCTGGTAGACATCATAAGCTTTAGGTAATCATCTCAATTTCATGAAGTTAGCCATGTACACTGATTTTCATAAAACAAAAGTAGTTGAATTCTGATAGTGTGAAACTTCTTTCAGGATAACTTGGAAGTTACCACACAGATACTATGGGAAATCCAGAACTTCAGTTGTGCATCTGAAAAATACGTAAAAAATCAGCTGAGTGCAGCAGGATCATTGATTTTTCTCCTCCATATAAATAGCATTATTCCAGAGTATGAAGCCTGTAGTTGCAAATTCCAGTAACTTAAACATGAGACTGACTATAAGATAACATAAAGGTTGAATCATTGCTGTCATTCAGGCAGAGAAAACTGCAAAACCTGAGAGAACATTGAAGGGTTTGTAAATTTATCTCACAAAACTGATGTGCATTATTATTAGATTCATCAGAAAAGATATGTTTTAGCTCCCACTTGGATTTTGAAGTTTACCATGTTCCTTCAGATAATTTTCTATTATACGATTACGTATTTGTATACAAAATACATATCTCTATGAATCTGATTAAGTTACATATCCTTCCTTGTAAACCTACAGTCATAACGAATTATCACTTCTGAAGGAGATGAACTTACATTTTGGACCACAGATGGTGAGAGCACTGATTACTTAATGATATTTTACAGTTAGAAGATTGTATCCCTTTTGTCTCCTGTTATTTCTCCAAAAAAAAAAAACAACCTTTTCTGTTACATATATTTTAAATACTTTCTGCTTTTGATATCCATATATGCTTTTGAGTGAGGTCTTTGTATGAATACTTTTCTATCTGCTCAGCTACTCTCTTTCATCTAATGTTGACTTAATGACAACCCAGACATTAATATTAGAGTTGAGTCCACTGACCAACAATTTTACTGTATGTTGAATCAACTAGATGCTGAAAGCCACATTCCATGCACTTCCAGATCTGCACAACAAAATGATTCAGAAATATGCGAGGCATCATTTAGCTTCTCTGCTCTGGGATCCTGGAGCCATGAGTTCAAAAGGGAGCAGTAATTCATATTATTACTGCTACTACTTGAGACAGAAAGGCAGAGGAAAAAACGCTTTGCACATTCTTTAAAACACACAGTGTTAAGTTGCAGCTGAGTCACTAAGTTTAAGCTTGAGACTGCTTGATCAGTAGTATCTGTGCTGATTGTGACTGAATTTGTTATCTTAGTTTGGATCATTATGATTAATCACCAATATCAATTGCCATGACGACCAAACAGTGCCATATGTACACCTGAAGTGGGGGACTAAGACTGCCTTTCAGCCACCCCTGGCTCACTGCTCCCTCTTGAAACTGTACCCAGGACGTGTTGCTGTGGCCGAGCTGCTCCAGGCCAGAAAGCCTTTGGCTGGTCTGGTTGGGCTGCCTGGTGACTGGAGCCATAACATGCTTTAGAAGCACACTGTCCTACAATTTTAGGACAGATGCTAAGTACCAAGTAGAATTTTGAATCAATCCTCTGCCAATTAAGAATATGATTAAATTACATAAAAAAAAGTGGAATCAAACATACCACAATTTGGAAGAAGGACTTTTCCATAGCAGAAGATTACACTTCTATCTATTTTCAACTTTCCTTTTGGAGGTCCAGAATGAATTTAATGGAACATACCTAAGATTTCAAAGTAAAGAATTCAGAGGAGGTTTTTTTATAGATTCATACACAAAAGTACAATTGCTCACCTGGAGCAGATTTATTTATTTATTTATTAATCTTTTGGCTTACCTGCTCTTTAAATCAATCCAGGCTGGCTTCTCTTCAATTGTTGCTCATTTTGACATTGCCTCTGAATTGAACACTGGACTCTGGTGATCATCAGCATGGAGTGCTATTGTGATACTGTGGGTGGGCTTCCTGCTGATAGAATGGCCATGGCAGTTACACATGATGATCCAAAACATTTCCACATGAACATCCAACACACAATAGCCCAGGATAAAAAAAGACCTCATTAGTCACATAAAGAAATTCTGTTTATAAAATTACTGTGTAACAAAATAGGCCAGCTGTTTAAATGATTGAATTCTACAAAGGAAAAACAAGGGCATCTCCTCTGCATACAAGCACTTTTCATTCACATTCATTACATTTTTTTTTCTTGTGGTTTGCCTATTTATACAGCTGCTACATTTTTCCCCTATTTTTTATTTTTAAGGAGACTGAGTTTCTCACATGCCATAGCATTTACATGATTATATATATATACACACACACTTTTTTTGTAATCTGTTTTGTTACC
Source organism: Cyrtonyx montezumae (assembly GCF_038088225.1). Taxonomy (NCBI): domain Eukaryota; kingdom Metazoa; phylum Chordata; class Aves; order Galliformes; family Odontophoridae; genus Cyrtonyx; species Cyrtonyx montezumae. The sequence continues at coordinate 4,059,278 of NW_027071903.1, forward strand.
TAGGTGGATAAAATTAATAGATAATGCTTAACTTATTTCATAAACTTTATTAAGCCTTTGAGGAAACTTCAGTGTACTCATATAGAGAGGCAATACAGAATGTATTCACTCTATCATGACACAGAAATTACAATGCTAGAAATAAATGGCATTCTAGAAAAAGCAGAAGGAGCAACATATAAGGAGTTAATAATGAACAACTTGTCTTCATTTTCAGACCCTTTAATCCTGCTATTGTGCAGTTTTCACACAGTGCTAAATTGAATTACTGCATCATTTTTTACAATTTCTTCATACAGTTGACCCAGTTTATAGCAGGTTTGAAAGCATTATCATTGCTTAAGGTTCAAAGATGCTGCCGTGTATTGCATTACAAGTCAATCTCTGCGGAAGTATTTTGATGTGATTTTGCTTTTGGATATAGAAGAACAGATATCCAAGTGAAGGATGGTATTTCATTTTATCATAACAATGTCACATAATACTTTTTTATTCCATACGTATAGTCTCATTTTTCTTGTATTTTTTTCACTAACTTTCTTGGTCTAATAATGTGAATCCCCACTTTATGTCTCCCAATGATTTTATGCAAAAAGAACATTGAAGAAAGTTCTAGTGTAGCTTTTTACTGGTGTGTTGCAGATATATTTAGTTGATACTACTAAAACAACTAAAAAGGAAAGCCTTGTTTCTAGACAATGTATGACTTTCAAAATGTTCCAATTGGGAAATTCTTTATCTGAAGTTTTCTTGTTCTACTGTGCAATGCTTTCTACGGCTTTTTTTTTTTTTAGCACATAAACACAGAGCTCAATTTAACTGTGTTTCAGGCAGTGTGTTTTAGGTAAAGCATTTCATTTTCTCAAGGTCATTCTTTATGCTTCAGGTGTTAATTTGTGTTGTTCTTGAAGTATTCTTATTATTGATAGTAGAGTCCTTGGTATATGTTATATTGAAGTATTGCTAATGTATGAACTGTAACATTAAATTTTTAATCTAATCAATCAAATGCCATGCATATGCAGTAGATGCTTGGCTTTTACTAAGATTAATTACCATGTGCTGTGAAAACCAACTCTGTAAGGTGAACTATTGCATGCATACAGACACATACAATGAAATGAAAAGAAAGCAAATTGTGCAAAGGGATGAGCACTGTAATAAGTTAATGACTACTTCTGTCATTCAAAACATATGCATAGCCTTTAAGACAACACAAAACAAAGATTAAACGCATGTTAAATCAACTATCTATTAAAGCATTTAGAGTTCTTTTCCAGATTCTACATGAGAATTATGCAATCTGTTGCAAAACTAAACACTTGTCTCCCAGATGGTGCTCAGAGTCTGTCTGAGCAAACACTCCTTCCATGCTCTGCGTAACAAATTGTGCACATTTTTATTCAGTATGCTTCATTTTATTCATTTGAGGACTTTTATACTGCACATGCTATGTAGAGATTACTAAATTTGCATTGTAAAATCCAGTAACGTTGTATTTATATACCTGATTGCAGTTCAGAAGTGGAAGATACTTCATCGTAGAAAATGGAAGCTTTTTTGTGGTCTGGAAGATTCAAATTTACAATGATTACTGGATATATTGATCTGGGTTGTAATTCTCACAGGTCACTGATAGTCATCAACTAAAAAATAAGTAGCTATTGCTTTTTTTTGGACAGTATTTCAAATTTAAGCTTCTATGATGGTGTTTTGAGGGAGTTTTACTATGCCAAATAATAGTTAATTTTGCAATGGGAATAAGATTATAACTGCACTAATACATTTATAATTTTATTAGTAGATACATTTATGGATGGACTTCATGACCTTGAGAGTCTTTTCCAACCTAAATGATTCTGTCATTCATGCACTAGATTGTGTACACTTCTGGCTGGAACTTCAGTGCAGCTAGAAGCAGAAGAAAAGTTACTAAAACACAAGGAGTCTCATCTGCAACTGGTGAGGCTTCAATTCAGTTTTTAATTCTTGCCACCCTTTAAAATATTTTCTCTGACTAGTTTTTTGTCTGAAAAAGGTGAGTTCTTGTGAAGTTCTTGTCAACAATGCTGTTAGTGAATTACTTAAATATGTGTTATGGGACTACAGATGCACCTGAGATTAACAGATACTCCTTTTGTGAAGAAGCTCATTCTGAGAACCATTTTGTAATGTTTATTCCATCCTTATCCCTACTGCCACAGCAGAGTAATTTTCCTTCATAGATGTAGTGAGCTATCTGGTTTACAAAGAAACAAAAGCACAGGAGTATTCATTTCTTCTGAGTGTCACTAGATATCAAATGTGAGACTCCATGTGTGAAAAGGCAAAGATGCTTATACGCACAAAATGAATACAAAACTTAAGCAATGAGGAAACTGGAACTGATAGTCTGCAGTATGTCTTTCTTTTGCTTTGTTCGTTGTTTTAGCTCCTGTCACAGAAGCAGTACGTGTATTAAATGACAGGAGAACTCAAACAGTAAAATGACTTGTTTTAGACCATTTCTTTAACTTTTAATAGGGAAGTAATTGCCTCTATCAGCATAACTTTTGTTAAATCCATGAGGTTATAGAGATATTTTTAAATAATTTTATAAATTTTTCCTATATGATACAAATAATTTTTCAAGGATGAAAATTAAGTTCAAAAGTCAAATGCATGGAAATTACATATATGCTACAGGAAATATGCAGGAGAAGAAATTAGCTGGCAAATCCTGATTCATCCTTGCCTTCAGAATGACAAAGGAGACAGCCAGTGTGCCAGACAGTAATACTTGTAATGACGCATTGGAGCAGAGTCACCTGAAAGTGAGTTCAGAGCTTTGTCCAGTCAAATCTGAGTACTATCAATTATAACTATTCTACAACGTCTCTTGATAGTCTCGTCCAGTGTTTTAACCACCTGCATTATGGAAAAATGTTCCTTGTTTCTATGCACTTTCTTTTGGTACAACTGATGTCTGTTGCTTCTTGCTCTTTTGCTGTAAAATATTACAGGAATCTTAACCTAAATCTCTATAGTTCCCCTTTAGCTTTTTGAAGACTGTTATGAATCATTCTTCTGTTTCCATATGTACCTGGAAGTAGTATCTGCTAGGGACTGAACTGAGGCTTTTCAGCCAGCAGATCCTTCTCATCTATTTTAAAATGGGTGTAACATTTGCCTTTTCTACTCCCTGACTGTCATGACTTTTCAAAGATGATGGCATCCTTCCAGTGGCATCAGGTAGTTCTGTGCATCTCATTTAGCAACATGGACTTGGAGACATTTAAAATCAGTGTCCTGAGCAACCTGCTCTTGTTGACCTGACCTTGAGCAGGGGTAGGCTGGACCAGCTCTCCAGAGGCTCTCTTCAACCTCAGCTCATCTCTGACTCTGTATATGTCCAGTTTATTTAAGTAGTCCCTAACTGTCCACTAAATCCACACTGCACTTGTATATTTTGCATTGCAAAGCAGATTGTTCAGTTTCCTGAGCAGAGCAGTCTAACACTTCATAATCTTCAATATGATGTGCCTATTTTAAATTTATGAATCTGTAAACCAATTTCCTCTACTAATAAACACCTCATTTTTTTTTTATATTCCCAGTTATTCTCCTAAAATCACTGCACTGCCTTACTCTTTTTCTCTTGTCCTTGTCTTGTAAGAAAGAAATAGGGAGTGAGGGAGACAAAAAATAAAAGAAAAAAACAGAAATGGCAGCTCACAGAAATAAATGATACTTGGGGAGAATCCAAGATCAACAGACCAGTGAGCCTACTCATTGTTCTTTATCATTTTGGCTCTCTTCCAGCCCCTCTAGGTTTCTCTCTCTTCCAAACTGCTTTCTGCATTCTCACATATGTTATAGAAAGTATTATGATTTCAGAGAAGTGCTTTAATTTTTAACAGCTTGCTCTGCAAAGGAAGTTGTCCAGTTTTTGAGGGAGGAGAGGAGGAGAGCTTGTTGCTCTGTTTCTCCTTAACGTATGTCTGTAATCTTGATTATTCTTAACAGAAGATCCATATTGTGTACAGTATTACTGGAGAAGAAATTGATGCCTTTTGCATATAATTACTGGGCATAGTTATCTGTAAAACTGTTTGGTCTTGCACTGATCTAGCAGTACAATAAATATTTCAAGTCCAGCACACATCAAGCCTGCTGCCACCTTTGCAGCAAGAAGCACAATAGTTTAGCTTTGCATTTTGTCACAAAAATGATCAGTTTTTCTAATGTAGCATTAAGAAGGTAGGGTATTGGTATGAAAAGGCAATGATATGAATGATTTTATCTGTATTTTTAATAGATTCCTGCCAAATGTAATACATTTTGAAAATTATTGATAGAATCTACATAGCAGAATATACCTCAGCCCTTCTGATCTGTCAGGCTACAGGCTGGAAACAAGTTCATAACTTAACAGCTTAGGTATAAAAGCTCAATTCATGTAATCATTACTTGAGTGATTCTCCAGATTTAAAGGCCCAATGCTACTTTTGACACTACAGCTATCCAAGCACCTGCCTAATGTACCCTTAGCCCAGAACTGGACTCAGTACTCCAGGTGTGGCCTCACTGTGGCAGAGTATAGGGAGAGAAGAACCTTCCTTGACCTGCTGGCCAGCCAAGCTCTTTTTAAAAAACTCTGCACATGAAGAGGGAGGGCTGCCAGCAAACCCTGATTCTGGGCTGCAAATGCAGCACCATATTCCAGGGACTATGAATGGGGAAGAAAAACGTTCAAGCAGACTTTGAGCCAGGCTGACTCAGACCAGCACCAAGCAGAGACAAACCAGCTCAGCTGAGCATATCAATACAACAGGTAACTAAATAAATAATGTTTAAAGCTCCTGTATATCCCAGCTATCCCCATGCTCATTCTTTTAGGAGTTTTCCATCTGTAGATGAAAGAAGCTTTCATAGAGACATATATTTAAATTCTCACTTTGACTTCTACTTTTCATTGCTTTCACTGCATCCCTAATAACAACAACAATCAGATAAAGCTGCTCATTTGACTTTCAGAGTCAGTGCTCAGTAGGGCTGGAAATATACAGTTTTTGGATGCAGTCTGCCTTTCAATGCTAGAAAGTGCTTGTCACCATTATTAATTAAGAATGACATTTACTCTCTTCACTGGTTCTAACCATGCACACCATGATCTCTGTAGCATATAAATATTGTAATTTACAGATGGGTGAAGAACAGATTTGCAGTTTTAAGGATTTATGTGGGTTGTGGTTGCTCAGAGAAAATTCTGGCTTTTGGGGGTTTTATTTTGTGGTTGCTTCTTTGTTTTGTGAAAATCTGTTTGCTGACCATTTCTGATATACAGTTACAGAGCTGTGTGAGTAAGAAACAAAACTGAGAATCAGTCAACCTGGCACATTCTACAAGCTCTGGTCAGGTGCTCCTACAGCATGACTAAAGAAAGTTTCCTCTGTTACAAGTCTTTGTTTCTGATTACTGCTGCAACAATTTGGTTACAGAAATCTGTGAGCAGAGATACATATATAAACTATGGTGGAAAGGAAAGGTACTTGTAAAAGTAAGCCAGCAATATGCTGTCTTGCTAGTTAGCCAAGTGAATCACAATTTGCCATGCCTTTCAATATGTGTGAATTGTGAACAGGCCACAGTGTGCTTGGAATTCTGCTGTCAGTCTGGTAGCTGAAGTCAGAGAAATTAAAACATGCAGCAAGTAGCTTGAGGGACATTCATAAGGGAGAGATTTGTAAAACCTGATTGCTAGCACACATAGCTACATGTGATAAGCCTGGTTTTATGTATCTATTTACATATTAATTATAATTCAGCTATGACATAATTAAAGAGGCTCAATAGGGGGATTTATCCAAACATTAATGGCATCAGCAGTACAAGAAGACTTTTGAGGGCTGACACTGGGCTCAGTTAAATGCTGTGATGGTCCTGATTCGTTTTTTTTTTTTTTCGTTCTTTTTTGTCACAAGTAGCTTTCCTGTGTAAGGACTCTCTCAATACAGCTTTTCAGAGTCATTTACAGACACTTATTAAATAGAAATGCCAATTTCAGTGAGCATAAAACAAACATCCTAGAATACCACATCTGCTGTTCTTACTACTTCTGTCTTACTATCAAGCATATGCAATACCACAAACACGTTTCCTGAAGAGCTGGATGTGAAAAAGATGAGCAAATAAAATAAAAGGAAGGGTGGGAAAGACAGGTCATGACTCATAAAAGCTATTAAGAAGATGTCATATTTCAGTCAGATAACTAATTTCATTCGCTTCAGTCAGATTTTTGGAGTAGACTCACAGAGAAAAAATACATAAATATTATTCTTTACCCAGTCAATAGTAATCACAAGAGAAATAGGTAAGATTTAAAGAAGAATGAAGGAAAACAGAAGAAAAAAAATGTAATTTAAGGGATAGGTGAACAGTATAATCTGTGGGGCAGACAATGCACACGTGATATGAGTCAGGTAGAAAGGACACATTAAAAGACCAATCAGGACAAAAAGTTGCCTTTCTATAACAAGATGCAAGTCACAAATTTTATCAATCCTCTCCACAATAGGAGCCAATAACAACTAGCATCTACTAGATGCTGGTCCTACACCCATTTTCAGATCCCCATGCCTATTTCATATGGAATTTGGTTTGGCTGTTCCTTAGTTAACTTAAAAGAATATATGGGCCTATGCTTAGTCAAGTGTCTAATCATCTGCAGCCAAGCTATTTGAGATATTTCTATTATCAATGAATGAAGGTATCTTTTCTTTCCATCAGTATAGGAGTCTGGTATGGTTTATGTACACAACTGGACACAAATTCACATATTAATCTTCCAAATTTTGTTGTCAGTTCCAGGTTCAATAGTAATCAGTATAAATTAACATGGATGCCTGTTACATCCAGGGGTACTGTAGTTCCAAACTTTCTTATTTATGTTATTTCTTTCTCTTCTAGCAAATAATGTTGAACTATATACAATAAAGTTAAGAAAGTTTTGATAATTAATAAAAAAAACCTATTCAGATGTATACAAGAGTTTACATTTAAGCCCTTTACAGTTCAAAACTAATAGAAAATATTAGCATCTGAATAGCTGAAATCACATTAATGTATGAGATTACACATATTAATTATTATCTGCAATTTGTCAGGAAAATGCTTAACCTCAGAATAAATAGGGTGTGCACTCTAAAAGCCCCTAAGGTTTTGTTACCCTTAAGCCAATGTGCTCCTTGAACACACATACCTGTGTACATCTACTGAAATCAGAAGTACAACATGCGCTCTGGCAGAATTTTTCATTGTCTAAAAATCCATAAATCTGGGAGGAAAAAACAAAAGCATTTAAGAGTGACTTTGCTACAAAAGAATGTAATAAAATTAGCATTGCATATACAACTTTTTTTCTTTTTCTTTCTTTTTTTTTTTTTAATTTTCACTGTTTCCTGTACAGTATCTCTTGCCTCTCAGGAATTTATGTTGCTTGAGTTCAGCAAGCTGGCAACAGAAACAACATAATGAATTATTTTCAGTCAAATGGTTTATGACTTCACACCTATGCTGGGAGTTTTAACCTCCATCCATATTTATATTTGTCCTCCACTTCTTCAATTCAAAAGTCCTTTCAGAGAAGGTTAGTTTCCTGCTGAGAGAAGATAAAAAATAGAATGCTTACCTCACATGCAATAAATTTATCACATTTATTTATTTCCAATAACTGTGACTTAGAGGAAAAAAAATCTCAGATTCTAATGCCTAACAGTTAGTTCCTATTCTTTCCATAGCTCAAATGATAAAAAGGAGCTGGGAAGGAGGGACAAAGGGTGAGAAAGTGATTTTTGTTTTGTTCCAGTCTTTATTCAGAGCTACAAATACTGAAATATTCATAATAGAAAGGTTACTGTATTGCTGTGGCTCAGAATCATAAGAAAATGTCTGACAGCATAATTATAAAAGGACTGGTACAACAGCTCAGCAGATAATTGGTGCTACCGTTGTTTAAGCAGGGAGTTTAGCAAAAATGCAGTCACCCACATTCTTAGTATAGGCAGCCCTCAGTCAGGAACAAGATGGGTTTGGAGCCTCTGTTTATTGCCGCATACTGAACTGCTGCAAGGTGGACTGCAGCAAAACCTTCTAACAATTGGTAAAGATGCATAAATTACTGTGAAATGCAAGGCGAAAGAAATTGGCATTCAGGCAGACCAGCCAGCACAGACAGTCCATTATCTCCTTAACCACATAACTGACTCAGACACAACTGCCTGATCAATCTGGAGGCAGATGCTATAGCTAGAAAAGTATTTTATAAGCTTGGCATCTGGGTGCTGTGATTGCTCAAAGGAGGCTGGGTACAATCCAATGAGGTGAACTGCAGCCTGCTGCGGACTTACAATTACATATGCTTTCTCCATGGAAAAAAAAGCAGGTAAAGGAACAACTGTAGAAAATGTGACCTAGACTTTTCAATTAAAAATAAGTTGTATGGTAAGCTATTGGTGTAGTGAGTTATGCCTGTTGGCCCTCGCAGAAGTTTTAATAGCAAGCCTATGCTGACAGCAGCTTACAATGGCATTTAGCAATGGGCCCTGATTCAGCCAAGAGCTTCTCAAACATGGGATCTCACAGGCCTGCAGCAAAATACAGCTCCATGCACCTTGCTGCATCACAGGCTGCAGCTTCACCCCCAATTAAGAATATTAAGCAATGTTATTTAGCTTATTTTAATAATTTGTTCCTATCTTTCCCATGCGTAGCAATGTCTCTACATGTTTTTTGAGTTCTGAGCAAGTTACGTATGGGAACATATAGGGCAAAATAAGTCCATAGCTCCAAAATGATATAAATCCCTTTAGGGATCAGTAAGGATTTACTCTACTTGAAGGTCTGACCTTGTTACAAAATGTCTACAAGGAAAAGTCAAGTATATTTTTCACTGATTTGGAATTACACAGCATATGTAAAATACTTGTTTATTGCTTTGATGATTTCTATGGGAGAAAAGAGATTCTTCTTTAAACATTAATATGGAAAAATAAAAAGGAGCCAAGACAGCCTTGTTCCATGCTGTTGTGTGTTAAGACTGAGCACTGCATAAAATACCAGTTCCAATATTCTTGACAGTGTTGGAAATTAGATATACCACTGCCTTTAGTTCCCCTCCCAATCTCAACAGGACTATGGATTTTTGTATAATAATGTAAAAGTCACCATTGTATGCAATTCAGTACCTGGTTCCTGAAAAGCGTGAGGAATTCTTGGTGTTGCTGAGAATCAGATTCCTTCCATTCATGAAACCCTCATAATTTCTGATAAACACTGTTGAAATTAACAAACTCTCCTAAATTATGCCAAACACATTTTTCTGCTTTTAGATGAAAGGAGACTAGGTTTTGCTGTCACCAGACATCAATGGCTCTGCTCAAGATTTAGAGACTTCTTTTATCCTGTTACACTAATGTACTTCAGCGTGGATGTGACCAGAAGAAAAGCACTGCAAGTTGAAGCTATTTAAAGAATCTGAGAATAACTGATGGTCTTCAGGAACTGCACTTTGATAAAACTGTAATGCTGTCAATTCATAAAATGTCTGAGCTGAGATGTTTAGTTGCATATTCTTTTTTCTTTCCTTTTGTCAACAGACTGAAGCTATCTACTACTTGTAAGTACTTCTTCAGTAACTGATCTCTGGACTTTGTCTTTCACTGTCTTTTATTCATTGAGATGTTTTTCCTGAAAGACAGAGAGCATTAGGAGTTATGCTCTGCTCTCATTTGCGTCATCACTGTTTGAAACTTCCTAGATTCCCTATTAGGGATAATAGGGAAAATTAGCCTAAAAGTACTAAAAATAAACTCATAAAGCAAGGGAGTAATGTTTAACAAATCACAGATAATAACGTAAGGAAAAAAATACTAATATAAAGGAAATATGCAACATTTCCTGCACCTATGTGATGGAGCAAGCAGTTATTTTTGGAGGCTGGGAACCACTTAGAAATGCATAGAGAACTGGGAGAGAGCTACATATGAATAGTTAACGATAGGTGAATTTGGAAACAAGATACTGTCTGGGTAACTGAGGACAGGTACTAAAGATTCTCTTACATAGCAATATACTAACCAGAATGAGGACTGAAGATGACTATATTACAAGTTCTCTACATATATTACTAGTTTTACCTTACACAATCAGATCAGAGAGCTATCTCAGCTACTTTCAAATGACACAACACAAGCAAAGGGACATTCGATTCTTAAAAAGACTGACATTCAAGGAATTTAAGAAAATTGGCTGGAATCAGCTATTATTCAGGGTAACTATTGTGCAGAAGTAAATGACAGTTAAAGGGTACTTGGTACAGACTCGCTCGTGAGATCTTGATCCCAGCAATAAACCTGAAACTAGTGTGATTATTCTTAATCAGAAAAATAAGGAAGAACATATATAAACTGCAAACATAGATTTGTGGATATGTGATTTTTCTAAGGTCAATCATGTAGATGAAATTATTAGGAAGAATACCATCAGACAGCCAAGCAGTGTCAGACATCCACAGCAAGAGTTGAAAGAACTGTATAAAACATTTGCACACAGTAGGAAAATATGATGGTAAAAAAGGTCAAGGAAAATTAGTCGTGATTGTAGAATGCAAAGGGCTAAGTTTTACAGCAAGGAATTGAAGCCTAGATTACATCTCTATCTGAACTTTAAATCAAAGATGGTTGTTCAGGAATTCAGGGCAGGGGCTTTCATTACAAGCACACTTGGGCACCATAATTATTCTTCTTTCTTTTACTGAATACACGAGGCTAAATAAATTAAATGCCAATTCAGATCTAATTCAGAATTTCTCAAGAAAAATAAAATGAGGGATATAATCATCCATGCAGTGGTCTTCAGAGCTGGTGTATGAATGCTGTTGCATTTATTTATTAGTGAGTTAATAACAGAGAAGGTTGCTGTACAAGAGTCAATTTATATATAGACCATGTTTGAAAACCACAAGACTAACTTACCCATTTACTAGCTGGTTTTAATTAAAAACAGCACAAGCACAGACTTCTTCTCAAATTCCTATCAAAACACCGTCAGATTTAATTTTTATCTTTTATCAGACCATTGTCAGATTTTGCTAAGCTGGTATAAAGAGGTCTAGGAGCATTTACAGAGAGATTGTAGAGACTCAGTTCATGCAGCCAAGTCAGTGCATACTTAAATGCAGATATGTGTGTATACAAATATATAATGCCTATATATCAATATGTAGTATCTTTACTGTAGGAGATACTTCAAATGTTAGCTTTGATTCTACTGTAACATACTCCTCTTAACTTTTCTGTATTTTGAACTTCTTATAAAAACAGCTGGAAAAGAGAAAAAGATGTTTGTCTAAAATTCATTGTGATCTTCTATTAGGTATCAAATGATTTTGATCTTCAAGCATTTCATCGCATTCCCTAGTTAGAAAAAGAAACATGAAAATATTCCTTATCATTTTCCTCATTGCATTTACACTGAGGAGAACTTAACTCCAAGTTTTCAAGGTAAAGATAAGCTCCTCCATGAGAATTTTACCATTCCAAGTGTTTCAGATAGAGGCATGACCACCTTTCGTTATTATATTACAGAATCCTTCATTTTATACCAATGTCACTGTTTCAGTTATGTCAGATTATGGATGTAATGTCCTTAAAGCAAATATGCTTCAAGTTTTGCTATCCTCAACCTGTTCTTGTGTGGATAATAGCATAGGTGACTGGTAATTGCAAGAAGCCTGGGCTTAGTTTTCTTCTAGTGAAGACCAGAATTATGGAAAATCCCAAGCTTTGGTGCTCCAAAAAATATCTTTTCTTCAAGCGCCTACATCAAACTTTCAGAAACTGAAGCAGTGATGAGAATGAGTTACTTGTGAAATGGCAGCCTTCCTCTTGTCTCTGAAATGCTGTATTTCTATCGATAATCACAGACATTTGCCAGCCAGCACATGTGCTAGCAATAACAATTCAGTATTAATGAAGTGTCTTTTTTTTTTTCTGCTGGTAATGAAATTCATTCTTGGCATTAAAACTCTGCCTTACAATGTGAAAGTAAATAGAAGATGAACAGAAATGGCATTTATTCATTAAAATTGCAAAATAGCAATTAAATCTCATCTTCTCTTTCTGAATAATTTGTTCCAAAGTATCTAAATAACAGGTAGTGGGAGAGAGTTGTGGGTAAGGCTGATCAGAAGATAACAACTTCATTTTGTGGCAACCTCTGAGATCTTGAAACGTGTTTATATTCAAGCATGTTCATTTTCACAAAAACAAAACTCTTCAAACATATGCATAGTCAGGAAGTCGCACTACAGAATGAGGAAGCCTTTGCATTTCAGCAGTCAAACTGGGACACCCCACAGCATTCAACATGGTTACTGTCATGCAGGGAGAGGCTTTTCACCTGCTACTACAAATCAGGACAGGTACTGAGTTAGAGATTTACCTCCATCAGCAATGAGTCTGTTGCAAGCTCGAACTACTCCTCAATAGAAATTTTAAGGAAACTAGGAGGTCTCCAGGAAACGATCACTCAGAAATCAACACGTGCTCTGGCCATCTGTAGGCTGATAGCAGAATAGCTTGCTATCAGTCTCCATCCATCTAATATTCAGTGTTACTCTAACATTTCAGCTAAAAGTGCTTGTCAGTAAGAGTTAAGTATCATCATTGCTACATACAACATGTAATACAAGTGTGAAAAAGTAAAGGTATTTTTTGAGATGACTCAGCTCCCACAAAGCCCTGCCAGCTCAGAGTGTGTGTTTCATTAGCAACATCTGTTCTTTTTGACATTCTCTTTTCTACACCTCCTTTCACATTTCTCATGACATAGATCTGGCAGAGCCACTTTGGTCTGCTCTTTAAACTTTCCCTGAGATAATGAATGTGTTTTTTATTTCTTAATGGCTGATCAGATGCTAAAAGGGACATAACGAGGGGACAACAACAAATTGGTTCCTATAATCAACCTCATGGCTAACCTGCAGTAATTCCGCCTGAGCTGGATGAATTAAAAAGCCCAAGGTGATATTCCTGTCTTTCCCCCCACCATTTGCCATCATTCCAGATGTTTCACCCTCTTCAGAAAAGGTAAATGTCACTCTAAATTAGGTCAGAATTTATCTCCTTTCTGGGAAAGACAAACACACCTGAAGAATGTGGGGAGCTCACAATATGGCAAGGGTTATTTATCTCATTACTCATTACTCATGTATCAATCATAACACAGGTGACAGCAAAGGCACAAAGGACAGATCTCGGCTGAGGTGTAAGTGGAATGCTGGTAGAATTAACTGTATTACCTCCTAATAAAAAGCCAGCTTCTATTGAAGTTCCATGGGTAAGAATATTAAACAACAAACAAACAAACAGCAGAATTGAACAATATTAATGCTGCCTAGTAATACATGATAAATTACACTCGTCATGCAGTAGGACTTGATCCTCACAACCTTTCTATCATTTGGTATTCTACCTAAATAATGACTCAAAGATTGGTTTAATAGTTTATTTCTGAAACACTAATTTAAGCAGATATTCTAGGAACAGTACTGCAGCAATAAAGTGTGGATTTGTATCTAAATTTTGCCTGGGGTTTCGGTGAAATTGCATCAGACTTACTGTGTGTGAGGCAATATAAATCTACAAATGTAAATGATGGATAAGAAGTGCAGAAGCTCATTGCTTTACCAATTTTTATCAAATCAATCAAAATAATGCACTGTAGCATCAGTCTTTTGAAATCACAGATCTGAAAATTTCCATTTTGCTTTTTAAATAGGAAATCTGCTAAGATCCACTATTCCTCAGATCATGCTTTGATTTTGATGACTTCTTTTGTTCCTTTTTTTCTAGTTAAATGTATTTTACTGACAAATTCCCAGTCAGTGACAGACCAGAGACTGCTTGCTGAAATGTCCATGTTTCAGTGTCAAAGCATACAGAAACAAACACCCTGCAGATGTGTACTGAAAGCATATGAAGGCAGGGAATTAGCAGTTACAGTGAAGAGCACTACAACATTCAGACAGTCCCGAGAAAGTCACTATAATGCTTAAATGGGGGCCAGGGGCACTGTTTTCCTAAAGACACCTATGGATGCTGGACACAGATGTCACAAGATGAACCTGTGAGGAGCCACCTGAACACCCTGACTGCATCATTAACACTAGGGGGTATTAAATGTTGGCACGGAAAGAAGAGCTAACTTTGCCTTTCCTGGTGCTGGTAAAGTCTCTGCAGCAGCACTTTATATTTTTGGAATTACTAGTTAATAAATAAGGGTCCAACAGTTTCCACAAAAAAAGCAAAGCAGTATAGCTCTGGGATTTATTGACCAATAAAACTCATTGTTATTGCGAACTGCAAATGGCTTCCTCCATGCAGCTCTTTACACCAGTTTTTTTTAACAGCTCCTATAGGGAAGAAATCCTTTTTCATTACATTATTAGTGTACCTGAGCCCAGATAAATGGACAGTGAAATGTGGTACAATCAAGGAGCATTTAAAACAATAAGCCCCAGAGAGCAAAAGAAAGAGTGCATGAGGAAGTGCAAACAAACAAGAGACAGTAAACAGTGTGATCAGAATAGAAAATTTGGCACTTGTTACAGAAACAAATCTCAAAAGCTTTCTCAGCCTTATATTTGGCTGCTAGTGAATAAGATAAACAGGCTGGTGGGAGGTGAGCTGAGGGAATACAATGTGAATCAAAGCAGGCAGCATTATTGCTTTGCAAAGCAATGGTTAGGCTTCACGTGGAGTAGTATATCTAGCATTTGTCATTCGTTCTTAGATAAGATATAATTTCTCTTGAAGGAATGTAGAACTGAGTAACTTAAATGATGCCAAACTTCAAAGATTTAAAATGTGAAGGAGTGGGGAAGAAAGTTATGCATACTCAGACTGATAAAAATAAAGATGACAAATTCTCTTCAGATTGGAAGAGATTTAAGAATTAGAATTACGGCTCTCAGTCATTTTTCCTACCTTGCTTTTCTCACTCCTCTTATTATCACATTAAATAATACCACTCTCAGTACAGCAGCAAGAGTTCTGGGGAGTTGATCTCGTTTAGCAAGAAGTATGCAAAACAGCCATCACACACTCACAGGCAATTTTCACCTGTGAAATATTCTTACTCAAAATTGGGATTAAAACACAAAATTGGGATTCCAAAAAATCTCAGCTGACTGATGTGAAGAACATAAATATTTTTTCAGCTGCAGTCATTTGTTTTTTATGTACCTCACCAATACATTATTTATGTTTTCAAATAAAATATATGTTGTTTTCACTTAGAAAAATATTGACACATCAGCAGCTTGAAACCATTTATTTAGCACTCTTACTGATGCAAGAAGCAGACAAAAAGCTGTGTTTTCCTAAGTGTTAACATTTTCTAAAAATCTCAATAGATATATTTCAGAGCCATCCCATGCAGCCTGACACAGCTTGATCCAAAGGCTGCTGAAGTTAATGACATGACTTTTGTTGTTTTCAGGAGGTTTCAGGTCAATCCATTTAGTGGCCATAAATGGGACCGAAAGTCATAATGTACCCCACACTGAAATCTGACTACTAGCAAAAAAAAGTAGAGATCCTTTGGAATTCAGAACTTAACTGCTGGCAAAGTGAATGAGCAGGTTTCCAAAATTAAAGTCTGGATGGTAGGAGTTCAGCAATTGCTTCTGAGCTGCATGTTCCAATCCAACAAAACCCATATAAGAAGAAAGTCATTGCAATTCTGCTGATGTACAGGGGCAGAGGGTCGCAGGCTCCAGGCAGATTATTACTGGGCTGCTGAATGGTAGCCAAGCACAAAAAGGCAGGGTGCTGCGGGAGGGAGCTAAATGGTGAGAGTTACAATTAGAATATATGTGAATGAGAAGATCTAGAAATCTTGACTAATTAAGCACTTAGCATCTCTCGAGTGCCACTTTTAAATTATAGCATGAAAGTGCTTTGAGCTAGTAACTTATTAACCCATTCTTGCTGTGATGAGCCCTTCTGAAGAAATTCCCTTTACACAGACTGCCACGACCTGCCATCTCACCCCTGCTAACAGCAGCTTTTCCTTGGTGAAAAACACAAAGTCATTTACAAAGCCAGGAAAGAAAGAGAATTATTCTCCCTCCCTTTCTGACATGGTGAAGCTGCCCCCCTGAAGCCTGCAGACCACTGTAAAACGATGAGCTCTGTCCCGATGCATCTGCCTTTGTGCAAAGTTCATTTGCCCAAGAAGGAAATGTGACTTTTCCTATTTAGAACATGTGGAACACTCAGAATAATTAGCAGCTAAACATATCCCTGTATGTCCTGAGATGAAATATCCTGAATATTCTCAGCAAATACACAGCTTCTCACTATAACCACAAGAAAATTCACTGGTAAAATATCAGTATATTTTGAGAACTGACTGGATCCTAATTCTGCTACAACTCCAACACTTAGGCCAAGCTCACTTGTTGATGGAACTCAGCTCAATTTTCAGCTTTGCATGGAAACAAAATAAAAATCAGGGAAAAATACTCTGTTGATTTTGGGGGCTTTGTCATTTGTAAATCCATGTATTAGATTGTCAGCTTGTAGAAAACTGCATAGCTTCACTGAGCCTGGTGAAATGATACTGATTTACACCACATGAAAGCCCAGTCTGGAATGGATAAGCTTACATAAGCGAAAACAAAAGGGTTTTATAATCCAGAGTTTGCAAAACAAACAGAAGACCTCCAGCACTGCACAAAGAACTTGAATTATCACATGCAAAGTAAGTATAATTGGCTGCAGAGTGAATGAAGCCTGTAATTTCGGCTTGCCAAATCACAAAGGCTTAAAGACCTGTGAAAGAAGTCAATCCTAATAATTCCTAGAATAGGTCCAACTCATTTTATATTTAGAATAATACTGCACTGGGAGAAAGAAAAGCAAAAACTGACCATGGCTCATTCATTACTTGTATTCATGGAATTACTGAAGCATGAAAAAGGAGAAAAAACACTCAGCCATCAACAGGCCAATGGGGAATTATTATCATCCTCCTAGAGGCCAATACTAGCATTTAAGGAACAATGGAGGCTTTTTAAAATTGAAAACCACATGTCCAGTGAGCAGACAGTTTGCAGGACAATGAATAAAAGCTGCTGGAAGATGTTATAAGACTGTAGAAGCTAAACTACAAGCAAAAAAATAATAAAGATGACAACCAATTTAGCATATTTGAAAGCCAGTTACACCTAACTGGTGCCTATACACAGGGCCAGAAGAAGGCACAGAGATGTTTCATATTTCTTTCTTTCTTTCCCTGCTTCTTCTGAACCTAAGTGACTTTAGAAGGCTTTGCTGCCATATATCGCTTGATATACCATTTTCCAAGAGAGAGAAAAGGATCTACCTGGTTACAGAAAGCAAGAACCCAGCCATGCCATCTGCTGTGGGAAAACTTTGCAGCCCACCTTTTCCCCCATGCACAGTTAAGAGAGCTTCTGCCTCTCCCAGTGCCCCACTGGCTGCTGTTGCTCCACAGTCTCTGATACAAATGTCCCTTCTGATAGCACAGTATGGCCTAAACTGAGGATTTCAGAATATGTGATGGAAATTGACTCTACTCACTTTTTAGTTTTCATGTTATCAAAATTCATGCAGAAAACTGTTTTGTGTTAGACCCGCAGCCACAGACTACATGAGATGATTTTCATGCATGCACTTTCATGGGGAAATGCTTGTATTATGAAAATTAAAGCCCCAGGTGGCAGATTCTCAACAGCCTGTGCAAAGCGTGGAATGCATAAAAAATACATGTAATAGGAACTATGTATCTTGGAGTGACATGCCAAATATGTAGGCCTTTTGAAAATCTGGTTTCACGTGTCAAAATTCAATCTCTTTTAATCTATCTTTAAAAAAATTGTTGGATTCCTGAATTTAGACTTAGGAGCCTCTGATTTCTGGCTGAAGAAACAGCAGTATTCGACCTGCAATTGAGTCAATTCTCATTAAGAGTCATGACTGTTTGCATAAACAGAAATGACAGTTTATAGGTAAATCCTACCCAGTGTGGAGTCCATTCATTTTAAATGTTATGCTCAAAAGGCCACAGCAGCATAATAATGTGAAGGCAGGCATGAAGACTCCAATAAAACAGCACCCACTGGGTCAGTGCCACTGCATAGCATGCTCTAGATATTTACAGAATGATTATACACTAGGTGGTCAATCAAAGCTCAGTCTGTCATAAATATTAGACCTAAAGGCCACAAGTGTGGATTTTACAGAACTGTTTCTTGTCTCCACTCTCATAGGGTATAATACTTACGTACCTCTATAAAGAATTTGCTCTCACTCATTCAAGGCTTTCTTGAACTGACTCTTCTGTGCACTGCATCTATTATGTTAGTTTAATAAGGGTGCTCCCCTGATGCTCGTACCTCCTGGCAGAACCATGCTGTCATTTTTTTTTCATCTCTCTTGTGGTCATGCAGACAATGAAACCAGGAGCCCTGCTTCTTACATATCTCAACTTACACTGTCTTATCAGTCGATGGCAGATGGTTTGGGGGAATCTCAGAGAGAAAAGAGCCACCGGTAATGTCACCTCCATATCTTGAACTTTAGTCTTTCCCACTGCATGGTATTTGTCAGCAAAACATGGACACCAGAGCAACAGAGCAGCCTGTCTGAACAGAGAGAGCAGCCTTTCTCATCAGGAGACAAACCACAAATAACTCTGTGCTGTATATCAGATGGAAGAAAAAAAACCCAACTTCTCAGAAACACTCCATTAGACTAGCTTTGCAAATGTCACGTTTTAAATGCTTTGTGGTATGCAAAAAGCAGTAACAGACTTTCAACATAAAATAATGTGGGTTTTTTAGGAAGCAGTCATAAAAATTTCTTTTAAAGGAAGGGTAGAAAAGTCTGCAGACATGTCCAGGTGTATTTGTGGCTGTTGGGTTTTATTTGTTCCATTTTTTGTTTTGGTTCATTGTGGGTTTTTTTGAGGCACAGTAACATCTTAAGCAGAAAAATGTTAACAGCAAGGAACTGCCTCAAACAATGCATCTCATCTGTTCTACAAAACTTAAGGTCAGTTACAGTATTCCAATTCCATCCTAATGGTTCAAGATAGTTCAACATAATGCTGAAGGCATCACAAACCTTTGTGGGTGGTTTTCATTATTCTTAGAGCACACTTGGGTCACATCTAAAGCAAGCAAAGTCACACTTCAGTGTGTTGGAGTACAACTGAATTTCACTGGTGTGTCAGCAGAAAACTTGAAAGAGAAACCAGCAACATCACTACTAAGCTAAAGATCTCTGCTATGTATTTAATTCAATTTTGTAAATGCAGACTGCTCTCCTCAGGATTATTTTAGCCCAGAGAAAACACAATTCACAGCAACTGATGGTTTCATATCTTAAGTTGATGCACTACCTGTCACATTCCTCTGTATTACGTAGGGCTTTTAATTATTTCCTTTGGATCCTAGAAGAGCTTGTCCTGACTGGAGTTGAATGAATGAGATGGTGGTTGGAGAATAATAATAAATTTTAGTTTTCAAATTCTCCTGACCCAGTCACCCAAAAAACATCACAGTGTGTGGATCAGGCAGGAGGGGATTTAGCAACATTTAGGCTCTCTGAAGAGCCTGACAAAAAAAACTACCAAGACAACCCCGCTTTCTACGTGTCAATGAGACACTGCTGAGACCATTCAAAGTCCTATGGTGGGACACAAGCACCAGTCTATATGCTCGTTTTCCCATGTAAAGACTGCAACTGAATTTTTCCACATGACATTCAGGCTGCAAATCACAGCCTGTGTGCTAGTTGTTGTGGAACAAAGAATTATTTTTCATGCAGACTCTGTCAATTGTCAAGTTTTAGGAAGAGGCTTGGGAGAGATTTTTTTTTTTTTTTTACATGACCAGAGATTTTTTTACATTACTGCAAGTCAAAATTTTCATGGAATTGTGAAACAATGCATCATCAATATTTAATATTAATAAAAATATAGCTGCTTTATACTAAAATTCACATACAAATCAGCACTAAAGTAGACTGTTCTGCCTCCTGAAGGATTTTTAAAATGCAGTATCAGAGTACTAGTCACTTCTGCTGAGAGCTTTAGAATTTGAAGTAAATATTTATTGCAGAATACTAATCAACTGTTTACATATGGAAAATGTTTCAAAGGACTGTCATATACTTCTCTTTCCAGAGAAGGCAGCATTTTCTCTCTATACATAAAGATGCAAGAGGTATTGCTAAAATTAGGTATGCACTGCTACAACTGAAGGCTGAGGATATTACTGTTAAAAATGGGATAAATCTTACATTCCTTACCATAGAAATACTACTCACAGAAATGAAAGCGTGCCTACTTAACCAGATCTCAAAGCTTCTCCAGTACACCAGAGGCACTGGCAGCAGCACTGGAGTCAGCATGAGCTTACAGCCATCACAGTCAGCTAAGCAGGACACTGACGCCTGCATAAAGAAGAATGCTGAAGCCAGAGATGATAGGAGATGAATTTGTTAATCTTCTACAATGCATTGAGGATCTTCCAGATACAGAAAGTTCACTGTCTGTCAAAACCACAAGGGGTCAACTATTCTGGGCCAGAGAAGGACAAAAAGGATGGCATTCTGAATTTGTTATCTGACAGGAACAGTGTAAGATGTTCTCTCCTTTTTCCTGTTTTCCCATTAATTCAGGAGACAGGGAGAAGATAAAACAAGTCTGCAATAAATGTCATTTTAGTTTCTGTGGTGTAGGTAAGACAATGTCGTATGGAGACCTACTTCAGTTGTCAAAGACTGTAGGATGTTACCACTGCTATTACATCCTTTGTCAGCAACAAGGAAAAGTTTTTAATCCAGATATCTCCTGGTATCACCTGAAAGCATGGATTCCATATTTTTGATAAAAATGGAAAGATCCTATCATAGTCATTTTCTTAGGGACTGCAACCTAAAAAGTTCCTGAATTCTTAAGTTTTACTACAAAACTGTGCACATTGTCATTCATATTAAATTGAAATAAAGTACAAATGCAAAAAGTACCCTTTCTTTGTTTCCATAGTACATATTGTAGTCTCTTTCAATCACTCCCCAAATTGAGAGTATTCCCAAAATTAAAAGAACAGTTCATCTTGTCCTGCTGATATTCCTCAGCTATTGATTCCCTTCAGAAGTAAAAATTTCACCAGAAAATGCTACTCACTTACCTGGCTGACACTCAAGACAAAACTCTGAACACAGAAGAAAGTTCTGTCAATGTGTTTATGAAAATATACATCAGCAGAGGATATCGCTAATGCTTTACAATGCATTCCCTTAGTGCCAGTTATAGCCTTTATTGGCTAACTTTAATGAGTTATTCTTACAGCTTGGAACATCTGCTGCATGAGGAGGTGCAAGGCTGGGATTGCTTAGCCTGGAGAAGAGAGAGTTCAGGTGGATCTTACCATTGTGCATAAATAAATCATAGAAGAAAGTAAGGAAGATGGAACCAGACTTTTCCCAGTGCTTGCAAGTGACAGGACAAGGTAATAAGCCAAAACTGAAACACAGAAAAAGCCATTTAAACTCACCTGTAAGGATGGTCCAACACTGGAACAGGTTGTCTAGAGAGGCTGCAGTGTCGTGGAGCTGATCAGAGTCTGACTGGTCACAGCCTGCTGCTGTTCATTAACCCTGTTTTGAGAAGGGAGAGATGAGCAAGCAATCTCCAGAGCTCCTTTCCAAATTCAACTATTTTTGTGATTTTGTAATTATGAGAAAAAGACTCCTATATTTTCCTATAGTTTCTGGAAAACAAAATATTAATTCTACTCTACATGCTCATAACATTTGTAGATTTTTCTTTTCAAATCAGAATGAAAATACATCCTCACTCAAATGAAATCACTAATGAAAGTAATGTGTCCCATGCAACATTTTTGTTTATTAGCTTCCCATACGAAGCCTTCTGATCGTTCAGCCCGTTCTTAAAACCTGATTAAGGTCACTCCTTTTTCAAAATTGTATTCCCAGCATATCACTGATGTCTCTGAATAAATCTAACATTTTTGCCTTAACATTTATCGCTATATACAAACGGGTACCATGTACACCAAAAGGCCCAATCTGAAGCATAGGAAGATCTCTGTGCAGGTCAATGGTCTTTAAAGCCTCTCCACATTTCGTGAGCATTTTTGTTTTCTCTTTTAACTGCTGCTTTGTGGATTCCTTTTTTCATTTTGTTTCTTTTTCTTGTGTTCTGTTTTTTACATATGAGACATACTTCCTCTTAAAAAAAGAAAATAAACAATGAAAGAGAGGAGAAATTGCTAGCAGAAGCAAAATAAAACGGGTAGCAAAGCACATAGTTTAGGTCTCCTAGGTAAGTATGATTTCTTAACTGAATCTTTTTTTCTCTGCAGCTTTCAGGACCAAGGGAAAGAACTCTGGTTTGGTTTTACAGCAGTATAACATTGTCTGGCTGAAGCATTGTGACAGAAAGGTTTGTTGCAAGCTGCCAAATTAGAGACCACAATAATTACCTGTACCAAAGACTCTGAAGAATAGCTTCTGGGTAATGGAATTTGATAATACATGCTGTTCCTTTCATGCTGTGTGATACGGTATTGTCCTAGAACTGCTGGAACAATGGTAACAACTCTATGAAGCTTTCCTTCCATGTGCAGATCAGCCATGCCAGCATGCACAGCAGTGCCCATTCAGTGCATACTTTCCTTTCCTTTTCTGTTATAGAATTTCTTGCTTCAAATTGCCTGCAGTAAAGCTTGGTTTTATCTGTCTTTCTCAATAATCATAGACCACTGCATGTAATAATCCTTTAATATTTTCTTTAATTAGGTTGTAAAATGTGACCAGTTCCTTTCTGAAATGTATCTTTATCCAATTAAGAAATATATAACAACTGGTATTTATCATTAGTTATTTCATAGATACAAGGTAGGTATTTGCATTTTATTACGTGCCATCAATAAGTCGAGAAAACATCAAGTTCAGAGTTCAGCTCCCTGCAATTACTGAAGTTTCACCTAGCCTAAAATTTGGCTCACTCATGCTAGGCACCCACAATTAAATAAATGTATAATGGCCATGTTAAATGATACTAGGTGAGAATATGACAAATTCTTCAGTACATCTTCACGCTGCCAGACTGTTACAGAAAAATCCTCAAACACATAATGCCACAGTGACACTGATGACCACATACAATAATGGTCATTTCCCATTTCAACCTGTGTGATCTCCCACTTCTACAATCATAGACTAAAGCTGCATATACTCTTTCCATTAGCAATATCAACAAGAGGTGTTTTTGTAGTAGCAAATGCCCTGGAGTAGACATGGTTACAATGAGAAAAAACATAGCTTCTTTCATTCATCAGCAATTCTGACAAAAGCACTCATAATTTTCAAATAGAGTAGCTTTTCTCTTTGGTTAATGTCTCAGTGATGGTATTCAATTATTTCTGTGTTTTGGTTTAACGTGGGGAAATAAATGCTCTTTGCATAACAAGATGCTATGACTATAAAGAGTATGATTCTATGATTCAAAGGGGTCAAAAAAGGTGCCATGGAACTCTGGTACAAGATTCTGTGATTCCGTCTGTGAATATAAATTCCTGCTTGCAGAATAGAACATCTGCAGTTATGAGGTTTGAATGATAGACAGAGGGGAAAAGTTAACTATGAGAGGTCATCCCAGCGTACCAAAATAAGTGAAAACTAAAAAACTAAAGAAGAATAGGAGGAGAACGCGGAGGAGTTAACCAAGCAATAAACAGGGGTGGAACAACCTCTAAGGGAATTAGAAGAGTTGGATAGGTTGTAAACCCTGGAGTACTCAACCAGTGACGAAACAGGAGAGGGAATTCACCCCAGGAAGCAAGAAATATGAACTGTCCTGTCACACCGTCTCTGTGCACCTTTTTCTTAAGGTAGCCCACTTTTCCATAAGTGTGAAATAAACTGTGGTTCACAGTGAATACTGCCTGAGCCTGGACTATTGAACATGAGTATTTCTCACCTTTAGTCATCATTTTGCCCAATAAACACCAGGTACACACAGGCCCCCCCTTAGAGAGGGAATGCTCCACTACTAGAACAGCAAACCTTTGCTACAGTCCTAGGTAAAAGGACACCAATAAACACAAAGCAAGACCTTTCCTAGACACAACAGTTCAATTTCTTTAATTATATCATAAGAGTTATCAATAAAAACTTTTATGCTATGACACTCTCATATTTAATAAGCTCCGCCTAGTGGTCTAAGGCATGGTATAATTGAAAATATACTATATAAAAATGTATGTGATTACTTCATGTAAGTGGATCACTAAGTTCTTACAGTAGAAGTTTACCAGCTAAATTAAACAGGGAAGAAAAAAAATGTCTTGTAGGAGACTGTGCAGACTGTGCAGAGAGGCAAGTAGGAGATCAGCTATGCCAACACAGGAAAACTAACCTAAACAACACTTAATTCTTTTGGTTGTGAAACAGAATCATTCCACAAAAGCACCAGAATATTCTCATCTTGGTCCGTGAAAAGCTAAGAAACATTTCAGCCACGCACTGTTTAGGCTCATATACTAAGCAGTGTCAGTCAGGGCTGTCTTTAAGTCAGCTTCTTAATAAATATAGACAAGGAGAGAAAAAGAGGCTTGGAAAGGTAAACTAAATCTGCAGTAGCTTGCAAGATAACTTAATAGAAGACAGAATATGTAATGTTGTCTTACTGTAATTTAGGCTGTGCAGCTTGCTTAGGAACTCAGTCAAGAGCCAGATGACAATAATAAAATTGTAACACAGTCAGTAAAAATCTTTTGTCTCTTTTCAAATTGCTCATTAAAATACTTCACTTTAAGAACATGGTTAATCAATCTCTTTCAGAAAAAAATACAGCCAAATCCACAGGGCAGGCAGACTGTCACCAAACATGAAATTGTATATGCAAGACTGAACCCAGTCATCCTAATGAGGCACAAAATCACAAGATTTCATGCTTAGATTTAGGGAAATCAGAAGTGGGACCCAACACTACCCCCCTTCTCCCTAACTATGACATGTACTGTATCATAAAATTGCATGACAATTAATAGAAACAGTGTTTGATATTGTGGCTATTTACCACTAACATTAATCACAGACAATAGCCTAAAGATAAGACATTTAGTTGATGTAAGCATACTTGTTTATAGTGGATATGACTGCGCATCTCAGATATTTGCTCTTACTGTGATATTAACAGTAGAGGAAACATACAGGAAAGCTTTGAGGAGGAAAATGAATCTTAAAATGCTACTAAACTAGTTTTAGAGAATGACAGGATTTGGTTAGAGATGAGAAGGAAAAAAAAAAAAAGAGCAAAAAGACCCATGAAAAAGATCCCCAATAAAAAAGTACAAATATTCTCCTAAGACTTTGGAAAATGTGGTTTCAGAAATTAATGATGATAAATGCTGAATGGAAGGGTAAAAGGCAGGCACTTACTGTGTTGTCTTATGAGAACATCAGTGTTTGTAATTTACTTTTGAAAGGAAACTACATCAATATTTTCCAGCCCATTTCTACAAAGGCTCCCATTTCTTGCTTGCAACTTAGATTCTA
Source organism: Cyrtonyx montezumae (assembly GCF_038088225.1). Lineage (NCBI taxonomy): Eukaryota > Metazoa > Chordata > Aves > Galliformes > Odontophoridae > Cyrtonyx > Cyrtonyx montezumae. The sequence continues at coordinate 4,084,939 of NW_027071903.1, forward strand.
AGTTTTAGACTCTTTGCAAAACTTGTAATTCACAGCTCTGGGTTTATTTCTTACTGAAAGAAAACAAAAACCACACACCTCTTTCTGAGGGCGTACCTGGGGAAAAGAAATACTGCCATGACTGCACCTCCATACACCTTTGCCTTTTCAATGAATCTTCAAAACAAAATACATGTCTCAGGAGAACAAAGAGGCTTGATTTCTTCTCCCTGAACAGTAAGGAAGTTATTGTCTCCTGAGAGACAGTGTCAACTTTAGGTGCTGTGTTTGATGTGTAGATTTCTACTTTGACTCCTACAACGTAAAATAAGCAGATGTAAATGCTCAAAAAGTAACAATAGTAGTAATAAAAAAAAAAAATTCAGCAAAAGTAGCAACAGCCACCTGCATCTGAAAGTTATCTAAAATTCAGTGGATAACCTTCTGGCCCCAAACCCTCTTGTTGGTGCATGGGCAGGGCATAACATTCCAATATGAGAGAGTGCCTTATAGCCTTAGCAATTTTGTGAATTAGACATTTATTTCCACTTGTGATTTTGGAAACTCCAATTAATTAAGCATAACATATGCACACTTCAGCATGCTGTGCTTCCTGAAGAATGAAGCCACAAAGCAGTCAGAACTTAAAAACACTCATAAAAAGCATTACCAAACTGTTTATAGGCCATGGTACTTGAAAGTGTTGATATTCAGTTATCCATTTTACTAAGTTCAAATACTCCATATTACTCACTAGCTTAATATCCTTTGATTTCCTGATTGCATTTACCAATGCTCTTAAGTGAGTCTCAAGACCTGCAGCTAAGAGGAAGTTGTTCAAGGACTAACAGCAAGGGTTAGAAAGAGTGCACAAGAGAAGCAGCTGTTTCACTCTTATCTGCGCCTCCAGTGTGAAGCATGTCTGAAACACATTTCCAGGCATCAACCCTTTTTCTCCTAATACAAAATTTAATCGCATGAATTTATCTATGAATTGTACTCCTAATTTATAAATGATCTATCCCAGATCTATGCCAGATCATGACTGAAACATGAATCTTAAAGTGCACAGGCTACAGGTGACATCTTTCACCAGACACACGCTACCCTCAGGTGGTTTGGGTTGATAGTGTTCTCAACACCAACAAAATCAAAAGTAGGGACAATAAAGGCCTCATGAGATTTGAACCTTGGACTAGTCAGCACTGAATGGAGCCTAACAGAACTCAGGAATTACTGTATTTTGATTCTACACTGCTACATCAACAACTTTCAAAGGTATGTCAAGAAAGAAAACAGGAAAAAAAAAAGAGAAAGATTTTAAGTTGCTTTGGTACATCAGAAAGCATACCTTAAGTATATATTAATCAGTGGATACATTTATTTTCTCTTTTTTTATTATTTTGAGGATAGTAATAAAGCTGTTAAAATTTTGCTCTCTTCTTTAGTCAAGGTAAGAAATTACAAGTGACTTTCTACCTTTCATTAATTTTTCACTATAATTTTTAACTATTATATAGCTGTATCTAGTGACTACATTTCCATGAATAAATGATGGGGCAGACAAACATGCTGGCACATCTCTGATGAGACCAATGATGCCAAAATTACTCTATAAGCAAAATACTCGCAGGCCTTTCTATTCCCAAGTTTATCCAACAGTCACTGCTGTGTATTTCACCATTCACACTGAATTTAACTCTCTTCCACTTTGACATAAACTTTTTGTGCCATGTGTGTATTATCAATCAAGCAAAAGCTTCAAGAAGAGTGGGCACAACAATAAGAATTACACAGAGGAAAGTATGATAAAACATGTCAAGAGTATTCCTGTAAAAAATCCTCCAAGAATTGAGGACCACGATACCCACTTGTCAAATGAGCAACAGCTTAGGTCTGTTTATACTAAGGGAAATCTCTGATATCTATGATAACAGTCTGAAGGTCTGAAAAGGATAGTGGTGCTGGTACAGTAAATGGTGACTTTCCTTTTCAGTTATATCTGTATCAGTGTTACATGGCTTTTAACATAGGTATCAGAAGCGAAGTACTTTAGTGAAGAGATCCTCTGGCTGACAGCCAAGAACATGTAAGTGCTATTCTTAGAAGTGCATTATATCAGTGTGTGCTTTTAGGCAAATCACTAACCCAAACCACATTACTTTTCTTGTTTTCAAAACTGGGAAATAATAACACTTCCATATTTTTGCAGAGTTTATTTAAATCCATGCCTTGAAAAGTTCACAAGAGCATTTGATATTAATTATTACTATCGTTACTTACATTGCAGAAAAACTGAGAGTACTCACTAGTTAATGTTTAAAAGATAGTACAAATATTGTTCATCTTCAAGTTAAGAGTTAAAGGTGACTTTGATCTCCTCTTGTCACTTGTTGAGGAGTAGAACATTAAAAATAAAATATGAAAGACTGTAGTTACATCCTGGATATTTTCTAACACTGGCATTTTGTTCTCATAAATTTCACTAGGTACTCCATATTATTGTGCAATGTTACTAAAAAATGCCTGCAATTGTAGCTTCTATTATTACTTGATGTTATTTGATAGTACTGTATGGTCAGATTTTAATTTTGGTGCCCACAGAAACTCAGACATAACAGTGGAGTTTCCTGGTTATAATCAAAGTAACAATTTGTTAAACTGAAAATGAACTTGATGATCTTCCCAGATGGAAAAATGATACATAAGAGGTGGGAGCACCAAGTTGAAGCATGACCACAGAAGGCTAAGCTGTTACCTTGAGGCCTCTCTGACATGCCCCTTGCAAAACTCTGCATAACTGAAACACTCTGAAAACTTCAGCTGGGCCTTCATCAGAAGCCAATATTGGACTTAGCTACAGATAAACATTGCTTAGAGCAGAAATCTGTGAAGCAACCATACAGCAGCCTTAGTTTTATGACCACTTCCTATGAGCTCACCTCACAAGTGATGGCTGCTAGTTATGGAGCTGCCACAGTGATACAGTTTTTGTTCTGCCTTATCATGACTGGCTTACAGACGTATAGTTATGTTCTGGACCAGCCTTTTTCAATTAGAATGTAATCTGCTGACAACTGAGCTTACACAGATAGGGACAACAAGCAGTACTTGGGTGGATATTACCATAGAGTGACTCTTCCTTAAAAAAAAAAGAAAAAGGAAAGAAAAGAAATATCATCTCACCATCTTTGAAAACTACAACTTTAGTAATAACATCATATAGTACCTTTAAAAGGGAATGTTCCAGAGATAAGCAGGGTTTATTGACTTATTCTGCCCTTGCTGTGTAGAGAATGCAATGGAAGCAATATAAGGTGCAGAGTGATGCGTTTTATCACTCGGGAATCCATCAAAGAACTCTTCTAGAAGAAAAGCCCATACGCGGACTAAGACAGCATGATGTATGAGTCCCATCGCTGAAATCAACTCTTGGATTCAACAGTACCATTTGAACGGACAAAACCATTATTTTCTTTAGCCATTCAAGAAAAGGAAACATACTAACTCAATTGCCAGCACAGCAGGAAGGAAACTGTGCATTCTTTTTAGTATTCAAGGCCTTGCTCTACTGCCTTAGTCATGTGAAATTCAGCATCTCTTTTGAAAACAGCAAAACAATGACTTTGTCTCTATTTTAATTTGGAAGGAGTCCAAATTAAGCTATTATAAGAGATAAATGATATAATGAGAGTTGCATGCAATTTACTGAAAAAAATGTACAACCAAAATGACCTCTCAGATGTTTGCATTTTTCTTTTTTGAACTTACTGAAATTTTAATGTTCTAGGTAGCGAAGTCAAGTTTCATATTCAGCTTTCCTGTTAATGTTAACATGTACATGACAGGTTCCAACTAAGCAGAAAAACAGGACATTAGGATGCCAACCTAGAGTTTCGTTATTACCAGGAATAAATGAACTGTACTTAAACAGTTTCTATATTAACTATTTTCAGAATACACTCTATGCAGAACACTACGTTGTAGGGATTTGATTGGCAAATATGAGATGCTCTGGCAATGAAAAGAATCTCTGAGAACTTTTATTATTAAGGCTGCAGTAGTGGACAAAAATGCACTGCATGCACTGATAAAAACATGGGCTACAGGACCCTATGATCACAGACCTCTTGAGCAGAAAAGTCTGCCTGCTCATAGAAAAGGTCATCTTCAGTTTTGCAGCTCCAGGCTTTTAATCCTAAGTAAGCCAATCAGATCTGTATGTGTAATACTGTATAATAATACTGTATGTGTAATACTGTATAATAATACTGTATGTGTAATACTGCAATACTGTAAGTGATGAACGTATTATGTTAATGAGCATAATTATGCTAATGAACATTCCTTCAAGGAATCTTCATTCTTGATTCATTAGTTAGATGTTGCCATCTGAAACCAATGGAAAATGCTTTGAAAAACTCAATTAACCCCTCTGGGGTAATCTTAAGACCTTAACAGACTGCCTTTCCATGTTACCTCTGTTATTTATTCCCAGATATGTCCGTAGTCATCACTTCACTGGGAGTCCTCTGCCTTTTTCAACTTATTTTTTTTCTGACAGTTACTTCAACTCCGCCTGAAAAAAAGCAAAACAAAACAAAAATCTATAGTCATGTTTTATTACTGTGTTTCAGGCTCTGCTGACTATCCCAGCAGTATCTCCTTCTGAACAAGCATAGGAAAATGCTAAAACAGCAAAAAAGTTGTCAGAGCCTGCCTGCACTGCTGACTAACCAGTGGCTAGTCTGGGACCAGCACTATCCTGGCCAGCAAATAGGCAGCTTTCTGCACTACGTTGTGTACTTCTTTGGGATGGCACTTACTGTTTGGCACCAATGTGCTCCCATGTACATTCCTGACCCCACACAATTACATGTGTATCTAAGGTTGCACTTACACTGTTAAGGTTACACGCAGTATCATGGTAAGCTATTAACAGAATATGTTTTTACAGGCTAGCAACGTATTTTTTCAGATGAATTCAAGGCATTTAAACCTTATTCTGTCCATGCCTGGTATTATTAGCATCCACATGTGTAAAAATTATATCAGTAAACATAAATCAGCATCACTCCATTAAATTCAAAGCCACATCATTTCAGCTCAGCAGCTGACACTACAGGCTTACAAAAGAAACACTTAAAATACACTTTTTAATGATGAAATATGAGAATATATCTATCGATGGTTACATGTTCTCCACAAGAAGCCTCTCTGAGCCTGAAGGTTTACTTTCCATAATCAGCAGTGCCTCCCCAATGGGTTTTTAATATGATTTATCAGCTTAGATTTCCTGAACATCACACTTGTGTGTGCCAGCTCTGGATCATCTGCAGTGAAAGCACAGCTTTGTAGTCCTGAAGCCCTGACTATACCTGGGAGTGCATACACGGCATCTGATTGAAGTTACAGGTCTTGTAACTCTCCTCTTGCCCCTGTGTCATTATTTCACTCCATCAAAAGAGAAAAATAAAACATGTGAAGCGCTCTGCAGTGACCTGCTTAGTCCCACAGAGGTCACAGTAGAGACTGATTTATGATGACCGACAACTGCCTGTGATTATGAAAATTGGCAGCCAGGATAGCATATATTACTGATGCCTGCCGAATAGTGCACAGAGAAACCATTTTCCCTTTTAGTATTCCTAAAGGTTTACTGTTCTTAGCTTTATTCAAAGAAACTTAAGACCCAAGGAAAACAATGCTGCATATATAAACAGAGTAAACAGTATGCTGTTATTTAAAAATGTCAGCCAGATACTTGATGCAAGGTTCTGACTTAATATGTAAGGCAAAACAAATGAGTTTGAAAATCTCTGTTTAGTGGTTTAGAAAATGGGATCTGAGATTGCTTTAAAGAAGGTCATAAAGACCTCTCAACCTCTCCTTTTATTTATGTTTTCTCAAATATATTGACTGGCTTGATGGTGCACCACAGGCAAATATCTACATGCTTCACATAATGAAACAGTGTCATTACTTTATCTGGACAAACTCCCAGTGTAATTGCAACCAAACTAAAACAGCTCTGAGACTGCAAAGAAGTGTCAGAACAGGAAATAAGATAGCATGGACCTGAGATGTTTTCCATTTGCAGACTTTCATATAGGTGTCTTTTTTCATACTTATAGCCCTATATTGGAAAGCATAATTTGATGATAGATGTGAAACTGTGTATTAGTTTTTATTTTGACAAATTCATTAGACATCACGTAGCTTGAAAAATGAACCAGGAGGCACTAAGTCATCCTGAGAAGATTGTACTTCATAAACTGAATTGCTCACATGGGCAACATTTTGGTGGAAGTTATAGATTTTCTAGCATATCCCTGATAGATAGCACTAATATAACTTCAATAAAAGCTCCGGATATGTCAATATAAAATTTTTTCAAGCATCGAAAAATGTAAGATACTTCAGTTAATAAATTGGAAGACTCCCTGTTCCTCAAGGTACACTAACTTACACATCAGATTGTAACGAGTATTGAAAACACGTAGAGTACAACAGGCAGCTGTAGGTTTGCTGCTTTTAAAAGTTTCACTAAATTATGAATGTATGAAATTCATAATCAGAAATTATGATCTAGATGAGTTTATAAAAATATTAGCATTCTTCAATTTTTTACTGTTAAATAATAGAAAATTTTCATAGCTGACATGAATGATTGCACAGTATTTGCTGCAAATAATTCATATAACTGATGCTCCTTCGCTGTGTTCCCAACATATGACCTCTCACTTACTTCTTTTAAAATTTTTACCACTTCCAGATTGATATGGTAATGGAAATGCAAATGGTTATCTTATCCTGGAAAAACAAACAAACAAACAAACAGAAAAACAAAATCCCTTACAGAATCCAATATAAGACATCATTGGTTGCAACTGCATAGGACAGGGTAGTGTGTATATATATTTACACTTGTGGATATTTGTGTATATGCACAAGCATAAATAAACAACATTAGACTTTCTTCAAGATATACAATTATTTCTGCATCTTACAGTCACCTACCACTCACAAAATTTAACTGAAAGTAGCTGCATGGTAATTTGTACAACTACCAGTGACAGTAAATAAGAAGAATATATGGAAATGCACTAACATTTCAGTAATGACAGCTTTTAAAATAGAAAGAAGATGACTTGGAAGAAAGTTATTGTTTCACGTAGGATGCTAGCAGGAATTTGAGACATTGTTGGGACTTGTCTAAGAAAAACCTTCAACTTTCAGTACAAAAATGTACTTTAGACCACATGAAATCTAGAGTATCTACCATACTTAGCATACTATTTGATACGTTTGCAAGGTTTGAGAGAGACTTTCTAGCCAACGTTAACAAATAGATTATACAGACTTTGTGATTATATAATATTTTCCAATTAGGAACTAAAAACTATGTTCAAACGTGTCAAAGGAACTTATGACAATACTCTATTAACCCTACAGAGGCAAGTATTCAAAAGTCAGTCATCTGAACACTGCATGAGCGGTATGATGAACTTGCATAATTGTATGAGCTCGGGTTAATGAATGGTACTCTTCTAGCTCCCCAAACTCCACAGTGTACCTCACTGAGAAAACTCTTCGCTGCCTCTCACATTCTTGACTTCTAGATTACGATATTTTAATTACAAGTACATAGAAAACTTAGGTTATTTGCTCCTGTATCTTTCACAGGCAAATCTTTTGTAATTCTACCTGATATTAGCCTCTATCTCAACAAAGTAACTGAAAATATGCCTTGAGAGGTTTTTGTTTGTTTGGATCAAGAGAGAAATTACTAATTTCTGTAACTGATGAATACAACAGGTTTTCACTGATTTGCAGACAGTTGTTCTGTGGTGACACATGACCATCATTTTCATTGTCCTATGAAAAGTGTTTCTTGGAAAACTTATCTCCATTCAGGAGCCTTAATATAAAATCAAATTGGTCAGTAGGATCTGAAGAAATATGAACATCTAATATGGATAAACAATTCTGTCATTCCTGTATGGAACTTATGGTATAAAACAAAAATGAGAAGCCATGGCCAGCTTTAGCTAAGCACTTTGGAATACACAAAACTAGAGAGAGAATAGATGCAGCTTTGTAGTGATCTGACGGCTGGGGAAATCAAGATATGTCTTCAGTAGCATTTCTTTAGAATAATGCATTGTGACTCTCTATGCACTCTGTAGCACAAAGGGATAAAGATTTCTTAACTTTTGATTGTGTGACTATGGCTTGGTTGCTGGTCAAGTACGACAGAAGAGGGAATTGGATCTATGTGGTTGAATAATAAGTACTGGTAAATACTGGAGCAAGATTTCCCCTCTTGTAAAAAAATGCAATTGTTTACATAGTTTATTCATTAAATGTAGAAATATACAGGGTATTTTTTTATGTATTGCCCTTTGACAAACAAATAATTGATTAATCTAATATCTGTACTGCATATACTTTTAGAATAATTATTTCCTTCTGGACAAACTTAGAAAACTAAAGTCAGTGGATGATACTAATACTGTACTTGTTTCCAGACAAATATTTGAGGTGAGAGCATAATTTCCATGCTTCAGATCAAGAGAAGAATTTAAACTCATTTACTGAAAACCGTGTAGAAATTCTCTTTGTGAGAAGGTTAGATTGGAGCAAACGCTATTTCCGTACAGAAATACTGTATAGAAATTGTTTTGAAGCTAAAAGCTCTTTTATGGCTGAAGCATTTATCAAAAGCAGGGAACTGCAATCAGAAATGTTTAGAAGGAATTTCTGGTAGCAAAGTTACCAAGGACATATATCAGCTTGCCTTATTTTTATCTTCTGACCGGAAAAAAAACACAGATCTCTCTTTTCTTATGTCAGTCTTGCTTTGTTTCTGATAGTAGAACCATGAACTGATGGTCCAACCAAGGCACAATGTACAGGAATAACAAATAGGATAATAGGTTAATGAAATCTTAAATGCTTGGAGATTGAGCCAGGCAGAAAAAAAAAGCTCTTCAAATTCATAAATCTCCTTTTGCTTTTAGATTATGGCAGAGCATTCCCAACCTGTTAAAAAGAAGCAATTATGGTACTGGAACAGACTGTGTGGATGACCTGAACCTTGTTCACAACAGATGAGAAAAAAAACCGACATTTTTCTTCTGTCCAAAAGACTTGTATAGCTTGTGAAAAGGAAACTTCAAGGAAGGTGGGGAGATTGAAGGCTGGACTGGTATGTATGGGAGGTACATACCTGTAGGTATGTGAGACCTTAAAAGTGCCAAGAATAGGACTCACTGTATTAATACAATTGAAAGGCCAAAACCATTTAATTAAACTGAGAAATACATGTACTATTAAATATATATATACATAAAAAATATGTATGTATATATATATCGTATCACTCAAGTTGACAGAAAAAGTAGGTACTTGTATGTGATTGCACATGAGCTGGCAAAGCTGTATCTGACAAGAGGCACAAGTTTTCTGAGGTACCTTCTAGTAGGAGAAAACTTAATCTCTTACATCATAAGAGAAGTTCCCACCAATTTAAAATTTAATCTCAAAAAAACTCAAAAATAGTCCAATTCAGGCTCTAAGGGCTGTCTTCAGAAATTGCATTTATTGGACTGACTCGCTAAAGCATATGATGAGTGGAAACAATTCCTAGATTTAAAACATATACAAATTATTTTGGACAACACAACCATTAAAATTTTATGCAAACATAGAAAAGGAATAACGTTGCTGAATGTTTAATGCTATTCATTTTCCAGCAATGCCTAGGAGTAATCAGGAATGACACGTCCGTTGCTGATCATGGGCTATGAGTACGCCCAGCCGGTTTCTTCATCCTGATCTCTCTTTACTGTGTGCTCCTCTCACAAACTTTCACATCTGCTTTAGTCTTGCTGCCTGCTAACGTATGGTGCACTCGTGTCTAAACATTCTAGTTTAGAACAAGAATATAGTGTTTCTTTTTCCTTTGATAACATTTTGCTCACCAGAACTGGAAGCTATTCCTTTCTATTGTACAATGCCTGTAATGATCTCTGAATATATCAACTGCCCTAATGTTTTTCTTCTTGATTTAGTTATGATATCTCCTATTCTAATCACACTAAAATTATCTAAGAACAATTTATAAAAAAGGACAATTTCAGTTTTTTTCTACACTGAGATGTATTTTCTTAGACTGTTTGCATCAGTCTTGACTATATCCTCCATGAACTGATTTGCAATACTAACGTAAGAAATACTCCAAGTACTTTTACTTACACAGTTAAGTAAATGGAATTTGACTTTCAAATTTGATCCAAAATAGATATATCTGAAACTCCTATCCTATTTAGAGCTATAGAAACACAAGACTGTATGTATAAATTGGATCTTACCAGTATGTTTTAATGCCCGCTCACTCAGAATATGATCAACGTGTTGATCCTGACTAAATGAAGCTGAAAATCAGATTTTCCCAATATATCACATCAGCATACACATCTGCTGATCAGTGTTAATTAGTCCTGTATTTTCCAATTTGTAATCCGTGGATGTTTTATGGGGATGTAAATACTATCGTATTAGCATATATAATCTTTCTTTGGAAAGCTTCTGCTGAGCAAGTGACCAATAAATTGCAGTTAATGCAAACATTAATCAAATTGAATGCCAGCATGGAAAGAGTCTCAAGTTTAGAGGGAAAATCAACTTCCTGTCATGTATCTTATTGCTGAAATGTAATTAAGTAAGATCATGATCTTCTCTGAATATTCTATGACAAATAAATATATTTGTTTTAAGATCTGTATGCCATCATGAAGCACTAATCACTTATCATGAGAGTGAATGCATGCCACTCAATCTACAATGGTGAATTAAATCTCCACTGGTTGGATAAAGGAATAAAAAAAAGAAAGAGAAAGAAATGTATAAATTAGTAGGAAATGTTGTAATATGAGAGGTCAGTATGTAAAGCCACAAAGTGATAAGTAGTCCACAGAAATGTAATGACCTGTATTTGGCCTAAACAAGCAATTATATGACCATGAATGAATGTACCGTTATTTTGAACAAATGAGGATTGCAGTTATAGTAGGAAAAAATAATATAATACATGGTCTGTTGTCGTGAGAAGAGAAAGCTATCGGTGTCTTGTTCTTATGGGATGTTTTTTCCAAAGAGGGGGGGGGGGGGGAAGCCACAAACTACTGAAAGAAGTGAAGGTAAACCAGAATATTTTTTATGGACTTTGCAGTGTGTTATTATTCATGTTTACAACCTGCACTGAACATTCCTACAGAAGGAAAGTTTATATTTTAAGTTTGGACAAGAAAATAAAGAATTTGAGAATGGCTCACACGTCAGTTTCAACAGTAGAAGCTAGAGGACATAAAATTTGTTCATCTATAAATGTACAAATATTTATTCTTTAACTATATTTAACAATGGTATTACAATGAAGCATAGGCAAAAATCTGCTCATTAAAAAAACACCCTCCTAAAGCTACCTGAAATATAAATACTTTCAATAGGACACCTCTACACAATAATTAGAGGAGCACAGGGCACAAAATAGAAGCGATCATCGTGAGAAAACCTAGGGGACTTGATGCTGTGCCAAAGGAGATAGCAAGCTAATTGTTGGAATGAGGAGAGGCAGAAAGGAATTCTATACTGGGCACGGTAGGAGCTTGTAAGTGTTGAGGGGACGGGTGCTGGTGTTCTGCCAGTGAATGCTGAATACTGGCAGGGCACTGCACACTGACAGAACCCAAGAAGTCACAGTGCGCCATAGCATCCTGTCTTTGAAGAACAAGACTGAGAAGGTAAAAAGGACAGAAATAGCAATTGAATTTATGCAGACTTGAAGCAGAAAGCAAAGTAACAGAATTGAGGTCGTACAAAACGGTGGTTTATTTGTTAGAGCCTGGAAGTCTCAGCCTACTAGGCCAAGCAGCAGTCAACAAAGATGAATGCAAAATAGGAACTTCGGGGTTCGTTCTTATTCCTTTTCCTTTCTTGTTTTCCTTCTAAATAAAACTGACATATCTAGAAAACTGAAAGCCAGGGAGGCTGCGTAGTGAGAAGTATTTTGCTGTGTTACATTTATTTTTTTTGTTAAGAAGTACTGTTGCTCAGACAGATCCTACACTATAAAATCTTATGACGTTTTTGCAAAAAAAACCCAAAGATTTGTAGCAGCTCTTCTCACTACTAATGAGTGAGGGAAGGGCATTATTAGGAGATGAATGCTAATAAAGTATAGCTGGTTTTCACAAAAAAAAAAAAGGGCTGTTTCATTCCTGAATTACTGTCTACTTTCTAAGTAAGTTGGTATCCTGATCAGAATAATTTTTAATACATTATTTCTTTCTATTTCCTTTTAATATTTCTGTGGAGATTATTTTTATTAATATTTGTTCAACTGCAAGTAATAACCACCAAAATAGTAAATTACAATTATCTTTATAGTACATTACACTAATTTAAAAAAAAGAGAAAACATTTTTGTCTGCAGTAAAAACAGTAGAAACTCAGGAGTTTTTGAGCTTTTTTTAGTACAATAGCAGAGATTTCATGGGAAGGTAACTATTATCACCATCAAGAACAGCTTTGACCTTGACACATACCTCAAAGGACAATTACATTTAGCTCTGAAGACTTTTATCTTTAAATGTCTTGCTGAATAAAAACTCTTCCTACAGTCTAGACTTCATTACATGACAAACATAGTTTTTGTGGCTGCAATAGAGCACCAGATATTTAATGTTCTCACTGTAATGCCATATGCGTAATACACAGCTCACACAACTTTCATAGGTTTTTCTCTGCTGCAACCTTCTAATATCTCTCAGAAAATGTTTGTGGGATTATTCTTTGCTTATTTTACATAGTGTTGGCACCCATTAAGGATAAACATGAATAAAACTTTTGGATGTTATCAGGACAGTTATCTATTTGGAGACTTGATTAACTTTGAGTACTATATACAAAGCACATGCTGCCAAACACACAAGTCATGGACCTCTGATGAGGTAAAACCACGATTAAATGCAATAACTGAAAAAAAAAGTTAATAAAGGAAAAATTTTTACAAATTGTAAAGGCCATTTTCTCAAAATGAGAAAAGGAGGAAATGAAATTGCCCTGTGTTCTCTGTTAAGAATTTTCTCTCCAACATATCTTAAGTTAATTAGCCTAAGGTATATCCTGTGGACAAAGCAATGAATATGTGCACACTGTGTGTGCTCATGAATAGCAAGCATGAAGCTGAGGAATTAGCAAGTAGAAAGCAAACTGCTTCACATAAGTAGGCAATGAAGAGATCATTGTGATATCTCTAAGGATCTGACATCCTGAGACAGATAGGAAGGACATTATACTGATGAGGTATTTGTGAAAGCCCCAGCAAAGTTTTTATTATTATTATTATTTGCTTTTTATAGCAAAAACTATTTGACCATTAAGAAATGATAATCAGTCTATTCCTCTCACAAAATATACAGAATTGTACAAGATGGAAGAACATGAAGAGCTATCATAGCACACTATACTCTAATGAGGAAAGCTCATGCTTCCATTTCCTGAGTTTGACCTCTGAAAAAGCACTGAGCCTCTAGAAATTAAGTTGTTTTTTTTATTTCCTTCTGTGTATAGAGTTCTTCATTTGTTCAATTGGGCTAATATAACCTCTGTACTTTCTGAGTATAGAAACATTAAAGAATGACTCAGTGTTATGGTAATGGAAACCTTTTTGTTAGCAAGACCAAAAGAACGTCTTCTGAAGACTAGTTACAGCCAGAATGATAGGTCTATTTCAAATATGGCAAAAACTTTCCAAAACAGATTATATAATAAAATACACTAGTTTTCTCTCATTTTAATTGGCAACAGTGAAATTCTTCACTGTCTTTCTTTTCCTTATAATTCCTTTTTTTTCCTTTATTATTCCTTATTCTTTCCCACACTCATTCAATTCCCTACTTTTACAATTCCTCTGCTAATAAACAAATAGTTAACTCGTTTAATTCCATGACTTCAGTGTGCTACAAATCAGCATAAGGACTGAAGAATGTGATGAATGCAAGACAGAATGGTAGTAAAAGAGGTAGTAAGATATGAGAAGGCAAATAGTTTGGGAGTACTGAGCAGTGGCTCAGCAGGCTAAATACTACCTTCCTGATAAGCAACTTGCAAAGGTACACATGCACAATGCCAACAACAGTCTGAAACACTATTGCTATATTTACATTAGAACACAGTAGAGAATGGGTTGACAAAAGCAGCTGTTACTGAGGACATGACATTCATGTCACACGTTTTGGAGGATTTATCCTGGATGAGCACTCATTGGGTTTCAAAAAAAAAAAAATCTGCTGCTTAAGGTCATGCAGAATTGAATCATGTGCTCTGAAATTACACGTGGTGTAAACCCAAGCACAACAATTCAAAACACCAAGGAAATGAGCTTTAAAGTCACCTCCCTTTCTCCAAATCTAAATACTGATATAATTGCAACCTATGGCATTTAAAATTCTCTTGACTTCACAGGTCCCAAAGAATTTTTGGGAAATGAATCTTAATGAAAATTGATTTTTAAATAAAAAAATCTATTGTTCTTATTGGAGAACACAGTAATTTGTACTGTATTGTAATAGGAATTTCTTATGTCTATTTGGATAGACAAGAAGAATGTGCATGCAGGAAATGTTACAGTCTCCAACATCTTTAAAGGTTACAAAAGCATACAAAAGTATCTCTTGAAATTTAAAATATTGTTGATGAAATGGACGCTTTTAAACTTCCTACAGGAACCACTCATGACATTTTACCCTTTAAAAATGGGAAGGTAATAAGAACATTTTTCCCCCAAAACGTGGAGCACGCTCAGGTGAAGCTGAAACTGAATTTCCAGCTAGACCTCTGCTGCAGCTTGTAAAGCTACCTAAATCAAAGTGACAGTCCAGCCAGAAACTGAGAAATATGTCACAACAAATTATTTTTAAATATAAAATAATTTCACATGCTCTGCAGACCATTACCATTTTGTAATTTTAAAAAGAGATGAAGACAATCCTTGCACAAAGATATTTCAGGTGATCTTTACTCATATCCCAATCTTTTGTGATTACAACTTTTTTTTTCCTATCATAATGTTTCCTGAAATTGCATTTTATGTAAAATATCTTAAGGAAATCTTCCTTTACACTGTACAATTTGCATTTGTCTTTTTTTTTTTTTTTTTTTTTTTAACTATGACTAACCTCTGTAATTCATTCCATGAAAGATTTGGGGAAAAAAAAAAAAAGAAGAAATTAGACCTACTTCTTGGATCATTAAGTAGTGCATAATCTTCAAATGGGACATTAAAAACTGTAATCAGTGACATCACCATGACAACCGATTAAGAAGTGTCTAGAGAACCTTCTGAAAACGCAATTTTTTAATATAATACATTTAAATGAGTTCATCAGAACAAAGCACTCTAAGTAGATTTATTATGAACTGAACATCTAGAAATAATTTGGATATACAATGAACACTGAAATTTTTTCACTATCACTTCAATAGATGGGGGTGGCATCAAAATTCTTACTTGACTTTGATAGCCTTAGCAGGGGAGGAATATCAAAGAAAAATTCAGTTTTCTTGCATTAGCAGAGTGGATTTCATTAATTGGTTTTGGTGCATGCTTCTTCCTATATTGTTTAATCTCCTAACCTGTAGCTACAGATTACACCAGGTGAGGGCCTCTAAGAATTAGGCATTGTTTAAATTCCCCTTCTGCTTTAGCGTGTTGGTATTACAAGAAGCTATGTCCACTGACCTGCTCACTCTAATGAGTGAAATTGGAAGCAGCAGTAACATCATTCTGGCATACATCAACAGTAAAATATAAATAAAACATCATACAATGCCCCCTTGCAGTATATTGTGTCACAGCCATATGAATGATATGCTTAGTAGTTGAGGAAAAGCACTCATGGGACTAAAGGCCAAAATAATATTATTTAGTGCATCATAGCAGCTTAAAGAGGAAAAGAAAATCATTTTTACAGATAATCTGTTTGAAAATATTAGCTATACTTAACAAGAGTGAACTACCCAGCATGCATGAGCCCTGGCTTATCCTCAAAATAGGAAAAAGAATATAGGAATTTCTTCCTTGTGTCTTCCAGTTTCCAAGTTGTCTCTTTAAGTTACAGCTTGTTCTTGTCTTTTATGGTTATGTCTCCTTCTTCTGCCAGCTGTATTTTTTATGGCCTTTTCTAGAACAGAACTTGCACTAGTTACGTTTGTTGCAAGCAGATTGCATGTTCGGAATAAAGCCTTCCCACAAAACTGTGTAGTGTGCTATTGTTGCAGGAGGGAGGAGGTTTAAGTTTCCACATAATAGGTAGCTCTCACTTAGAATGATATAGTGTTTTTCTACTGCAAAAAAAGTCCACAACAGGGACAGTATGTCAGTTACATGGTGACGTAGTGGTCATGATTACAATGTGCCATAGTTCTACGTTTTCTGAGTTCATGACTTTTCATATAAGCTGCAAATCTGCCTCTTAAAAGCATGCTGATCCATCCAAGAAATAGTGAATCTAAGAGTGTTTTAGTCAAGGATTGTGTCTCAGGCTGAAATGACAGTCTGTCTTCGGCATGCTCACCCTCCAAAAACTTTAAAGCAGCTGCAGAAAAATGTTCTTAATGACTTCTGAAATCTGACTGGTTTGAATTGGTATAAAAAACATAGGCATTCCCAAATCACCAATCCGTTTTGAAAACCCAGGCTATTATACTTACAAAACAGTGACTCTCCATTAAACTCCTTGTTATTCTTTTACTAATGAGACACTTTACCAGCCTGTCATCACCCGCTGTGATTAATTCTCTACTTGTAAAATTTTAGCTCTCTCTCTGCTGCTGCTGTTAATGTGCTTTGTACCAAATAAAAATGAAGTTGATGTTTACAAATCCTGTCTGGAGGTTGCTTTAAAAAAGCCCTTCTTTGCCTTACATTAATGAGGCCAAGTACACCAATTTCATTCAAAATTATTCTGGATAATTAAACACTGGATGGTTTAAAACTCACTATTGCTTAAGTGGTTCTAAAATATAATATCTTTCAAAATATACGCCTATCTGTCCATGGTCCACTTACAGATGAATTCAGATTCAAAGACGATATGCATTCTTCTCATCTAATGTTTGTGAATTCAGAAATAAGAAAATACCTTTTGAAAAAAAAATAACAGTCATATAATTATCTTGAGTAAAAACTGATAAAAAGAAATGTGCAGCACAGAGTCTTGTACTGTTGAGTGTACTCGGGACACTGCAAAATTTATCTCAGGCAGATTAGGAAACAAGCACTGTAGCAATAGAGACCTGTAATTCTGTGCTGTATGGTTCTCTGGAAAATGGCTTCCCCTAGGGTGTTATCTAAAATTACAAGTGAAAAAGTACTAGCTGACTGGTATAATGATGAGTACAGAAACATTAGGTATGCTCCATGACTCTGCCTCAACTCTCTTCAGTTCTGCATGTTCTGAAGCCAGTCTAATTCACAATCAAAGACTGTGCAATACTTCTCACAGCACACGTGAAGGAGACACTTGTACATTTAAGTAGATCTTTGTTGAAGATAGATTTGAATTGAAAATATATCTTTACCGTAGTCTAAAACCTTAAAAGACAACATGGAAGTGAAAGATGGGGCTGAATCAAATTTTTCAATGCTGCTTAGTAACATTACTGCAATACAAGAGTGGATGCCTGTTCATCCTTCTGCATTAGAAGAACTTCAGAAGTTATTCTATCTCACAGTTTTTAAGGAACGAAGGAAGACAACATCTAGTTCATCTAATAAGCACAGTGGCAGCGTTCAGATTGCTGGCCTCTCGGGAGCTAATGCATTTACAAAGCTTTTATGCTGGAGACAGTTAGCCTTCTCCCTTCTTCGTACTAAATAAATTTCATTAAATTAATTAAAATGAAGCCATCTGCTTTCTTTGAACATTTTAATCTTAAAATCTTCTAATGCCTTACAAATCTCAAATGTCAAAATTTCATAGAGTAGATATGTCTTGCAAGAGTGAACATTTCTAATAGTATTCAATCATCTGTTTACTTATACACAAATCTACACAAAACAAAACGAACAAACAACAAAAAAACCCGCAGAACTTTGTATTCTGGTGCTGTGAATCATTTGTTTCTACTGTTTACCCAAGGCTCATGGAGGATTTCCACTGCCATCTTGTGAAAATGCTCCTCTGTCCAAATTATCAAAGAACAGTAAAAAGGAACAAATAGACGAAACTTCATTCTTATTAGGAAACTAAAGAAAATGCAATGGGAAAAAAACATCTACCAAACAACAAACAGGTGTGTGTAAATTACCAGCAATTCTCTGAAAGAGAGCTGTGGAAACTAGGTTATAATGAAGACAAAGTAGGATGACACAGTAAGAGAAAAACAGACAACTGCACCTCAAGGTCTGCATTTTTCTCCCCTTGAGTTCAAGCTTAAAGCCAACAGAATCTCAAATCATCTCTTTCCACTTGAAATCTGACACAGCCCTCAACACCATAGAACTGAAGAGCAGTGTTTTAAAAGCAACACTGTTAGAACATTTATTAATCAAGAGCTTGAGAAATAATTGAAAGACATGCACATTTTTCCTAAGAGAGCAATCTCTCAAAATCGTTATTTCATCCACAAGAGTATTTAGGATAGCTTTTAAATATAATCTAAAATGACAAAATATATTTATAAGTTTCAGTGATAATGTATACTTAAGAAGATAAAGGATATACATCTTAATTGTCTCTTTGTCCTGCTGTGCCAGTTTAGTTACAAGATGTGATGATGAAATTAAACTGAACAGAGTACTTCACATAAACCCATGCATACCGGGATCCTTCCCTTATTTCTTTCCTGGTAGATCTAAGCTGAAAATCTTGGTATAGACAAGCACGAGCTCTCTCTGCCAGCTCTCAGCTGTATGAATTCAAATGATTTTCACTCAAAATGTCATGTAGGTTTGTTAGTGCTTAGTCAAGCTAAAAACAGTCTACCTTGTGGCATGACACAGATAAACCTTTCAAAGTGCAAAGTGCTAAGTCCCACTGTGCTGCTACCTTGCCAGCTCATTTTAGAAGTATCAATTTAAGGATGCATCATTTGGAGACATACCTGAAAAGCATTTATTATTACATTATCCCTGTTTCAACTATAGTCCAGATCTGAAATGAGTACAGGGAAGCATCATTATGTATCATTCTGAATCCCTTACTGCAAGTCTGGAACACCACGCACTATCAATCACGGTGCTACTTCAGTTATCTGCAATTGTCCTGAGTACATCAGTAGACAGTAGTTATTGGACTGACCATATTTCCACATGAAGTCAGTTTAATAGCACCCATTAACATCAATGAGAAAATCCAGCCATTAAAATACCAGTTGTTCAATTCTGTTTCCTTATTTTCTTGTCACTGCATTTTCATTAAACTTATTTATTTTTCTGTACTAGAAACTTGCCACATGGATAATAGTGACTTTCTAAGGTGCATTTTAAAAAGGATGCTGATAATTCTGTGTTGTTTAGACACTTAACAAAGACAAAAAAATTATTTACTACAAGGACACACTTTAAATAATTTGGTATATTCAACAAACTGTTAAAATCTACAACAAATAAGCAAGAGCTCTGGGAAAGCTTTAAACTCTGAGATTTTGCTCCTTTTAATGCATTTACAGCCATGTATTTTATGACAAAAAAAAAAAAAAGAAGATAGGAGCATGGCAATCCAATTCATGATGCAGCATTATCTGCATTCACTGTGAAATGCTGAAAATTGAGTTATATTTGAATTCCTTCTGCAACACCACATCTTCTCAGTTCTCTGCAGGCCAGCTGTGCTCTCCCACTGGGACTGGGGGGCCTGAATGGGTGCAGTCAATCCCATGTACTGTCTGTAGGATTAACTCAGAGCTGCTCTCTTTCCCCATTACACTCACCCAGACAGCGATTAAGTAAACAGTATTAATGTTTTAAAAAGGTAAATAGCAAGTACCAGCCTCACCATAAACTAAGATGACAATTCTGGACACATGGATAACGAGTGTAGGCATTGCTTTCCCAAGTAAAATTATTGCAAGGCGCTCTACTGTATAACATATGAGAGAGACATGTATAAATAATATTAAAATACATTACTAGAAGATGCTATCCATTATTTCATAACACTTATACATCGTAGTGTGCATTAGTTCTTACTGTCCTACTCAGCACAGCCTTAAATAACTAAGGGGGAGGATGTCTCTTAATCATTTACTGATTACTAATAAACTATTTATAAGTGACCATAAATTAAATGTGCCATTTTTACAATAAAAATATATTATTTAGGGCTCAGACCTGATGGAATTAATGTAGATTCAATACATTTATTTAACAAAATTTTATACGGTTTAAGGTTAAGAATGTGGGAGAACATGCATGATTAGAAATTATATATAATAGTGAAGCGCTAGTGCTCTTGAAAAAAAAACTGTACAGTACTCTGCACTATGCTATCCACATGCAAAGCCATAATGGTAACTTTCCCCTGCATTTGAGATCACATCTCACATAGAGGTCAGTAAGACTTAATACATAGTTCATGGGAACACAACCAGATCCTTGAGACAGGGATCCCCAGCTGGCACAAATCAGGCCATCACTGTTTGGACTGTATTGAACCAGGGGTGGTTATTCCAGCCATGCTTCACAGTACAAGGTGTAAGCACAGCACATATGCAGGAAAAGACCAGTTCTCCAGACCAACAAACACAGAAGCAGTGTTAATGAGTTTCTATTGGGGAAGAAACTGTATGGATTTCTTCATTCATTAGCACAGTATCAGTGTTGCTTGTCTCCAAGCAGCCCACAACTTGGCAGAGAACAGCTTTAAATGAGAACTTGTGTTGGACTCAGCTTCAACACACAACGGAAGGCTCCCAGTAACAGTTTGAAAATTGTACATTCTAGCAGCCAAATTTGGCATTGATCATTCCTGAATTAATAACATGCCTGTAAAATTCAGTTTACCATAAGAAGCATAGTTTTAATACACCTCAATCTGATGGTGTGGCTAGCAGCAGTTTATGATCAGCACTGTCTCAAATTACACATCTGTGCATCCCCACATCTGTCCATCTGTCCTTACAGCTTGTTCTGACAGCTGCACGTTCTCCCCAGAACGACTGAACAAGTCACTGTTAATTCAAAAATTAATGCCAAAGAACTACTAAAAGCCAAGTTTTATTTCCTTCCCATCATTTACCCACCTCCAAACTATAAATCTCATTCATGTCAATGGAAAAAGATTTCAATTTTTTTTCAGCCACAGCTTACTGGGCCATTTCATACAACTGAAAATATATTCAGTGTGGCAATGGTTTCCCTCTTGCTGAAGACACAAACAGGAATAAAATATGCTAGAAATGATATAAATGTCAGGAATGTCAAGAGAATTCAGTGCTTTCTGAGATAGCCAGAATAGTTCTGGAGCATCTTTAATGACAGACAAAATGCTGAACTTATCTGAGGAACAAGAGGATCACTCTTGATTTACCTATGCATTTTAAGAGGAAAAATGGATTCCTCCCACAGCAGAATCAAAGCAGAAACCTGGCTAAGAGTTGCCCCATAATCTCATCACATTCCTAGCATGTAAGAAATAATCTGAGTATTTTATCTGGGGGCATATGAGGCACTCTGCCCCTCCCAAACTCTCTTGCCTGAGGGCAACAGTGTCAGAGACCCACCCACACCATGGCTGTGTGGACAGGACAGCTCAGCCTGTCACCTGCCCTAGGAACTGCAGCAGTCAGCATGCAGCAACTTGAAACCTTGCCTTCTATCGATGAAGCAGATAGTCCATGCATAACTGGATACTGACATAAAATAAGTTTGAGTTCTGTAAACTTGTGATTTTTTAAAATAATTGCTTACTATAGCAATTTGGAGACAAACAGTGCAACCACCATCAAAATGATGGTAATCAGCAGTATTTTCATCAACTGCAGAAACAGAGATGTGATTTTCTTTATATGCTCTGCAAGCCACATGAGACTGGACATTCTGAAGCACATCTGCAACTACCTTCTAAAGTAAATGAAGCTCCAGAGCATTTCTTTTCCAGAGTACTCACGTGAGTTTGGATTGTTGATGGAGCATTTTCTCACTCTACTCACAAAGTCTTTGCAGAGAAGAATGTGCATATTTGTCATTAACACTCACTTCAGTTATGGAAGTTTTGGGATACCAGAAAAAGAAAGTAAAACACGTATATAAGTTATGAACAATTTTTTTCTTTAAGCTAGAAATGATTGTCAGACAAAAGCACCCTTTGGAGAGCTGCATCTGTTCCACATACTAGTTTGGTTAAATATTGCCTGATAACTAATGAAGCACATATGCTTTCCACAGGTTTCTCTTGATGCAAACTTTGCTTTTCTTGTTATTTTGAATTTTCTAAGGATATTTATCAACCAAGGAAGCATTCAGGAGTAAAGAAGACAGCAAACTATCTACATCACATTCGAGTGTCTGTAAGGCTTATCACAGCTAAAAAACTAGATCTCTCTTATTTCGCATCTACTAGTGGGTAGCTTAATTATCTAGCAGCAATACTTAAAAGTTTTTACAAATACATTTTTTAAAAGTCGTATCTCACTAAGCATTACTACTCTTAGTTTTTAGAGAGGGAAACTGGGGTGAGAAGAAAGATGACTTTGCTGACTGCTCCCCAAACTGATTCTACACTTCTTCACAGTTTCAAAACCCCATGTTGGAGAGGAAAATGGTGTCAGAACTCAGAATAAGGACAGGTACCTGCCCTTTGTTTAGCAGCACAAACCAAACTCATGCAGCAGTAGCAGATGGTATGCTGTTTTTTTACATTCACGTAAATCCTTCTGTAGTCTTATTCACATGCCCCACAGATCCTATCTCCCACTGATAGAAAGCTACTGAAAACAATAAAGACCTCATACATGAAAAGGAACCTGTTAAAAAACATGAACAAGTTTCTCAAGTAAGTGAAAGGACTGCGTGGCTCAGGGGAATAGTTATTGAATTTTAGAAAGCTTTAAATCTGAAAGGCCCTTTTGAATCCATCCTAGATTCACTGAGAATGAAAGCCATTACCATTGTATATGCGCTCAAGTATGTGAGATGAATTTGGTGTCTCAATCCACTGTCTTTTGAGCAGTCACTCGGATCACAAAGTCACTATGACATCTTTCAGTAACTGGCATCCTTATTGATGGAATCAACAGGATTTAATGGCCATGGAGACTGAACTACCTTCGCCCACACTTCAGGCATATTGATGAGGCAGAGAGGATGTTTGTGCTGTCATTGACTATACTATTGCTGCCTGAAGATAAACAGTGGGATTTCAGTTTTCAAGGCTGTCAATCTGGCATTTTCTACAAGATAGAAATTCACTGAAAACAAAGACAGAAATTCAGTGAAAACAAAGGGAAGGAAAGCTCTGTCTCCAAGCAGTACTAATAATTAACAATGGTCTTACGAGCCATTCTCATACTATATATCTTCATTTAAAATAAAAGGCACATGCCAAATTTTGTATATCCTGGTTCTCAGACCATTTTAAAAGCACCAGATGTATGTGGAGAGCACAAGTGTATACTGTTGCACTGTTCTGAAAATATACTATACTGAAATGATACAAACTCAGCATATAGTTGCTGGAAATCCAAATGTAACATACTTCTGTATGTCAAGCAGTTCAGGTAAGACAAGAAACTAACCAGAATGTATGATGGCTAAAATTACTCCCACATAGTGATAGCTTCAGTAATAGGATACACTTAATTTTTTTATTTCTTTCTTGACAACAAGATTTCTAACCTGACAAGTTTATCCAGAAGCCTGGTGAGATTTTTGTGACATTTCATAGTAACTCTACTTGAGTTTATAGGAAAAATTCAAATGGCTGCCAAGATTTTGTGGAAAGGAAAAAAAAGAAAATATAGTAACAGCAACTGGGTGCATCTCTAAGTTTGGAGGTTTCTACTCTTCCATTGAAAAAGCATGTGAGAGTGAGAGACTTACTTTGAAAGGATAAGAACTTAGGGTGACTACTTTAATAATGGAACTGGAAACAGGAGACTTTTTTAAATGCTTTTTGGCCAGAAAATCTTTAAGATTTTTCTTCAATCAAAGAGCAGACTCATCACTGATTTTTATTTTTGTAAAGATCTTGCAAGAAAATTTCCACAGTCTCATAGTACCAAGTTGATGCAAATATTAGGGATTTCACAGACAGTTGAAAAGATGAAAGAGGAAAGAGCTGCCAACCACTCTGTTCTCTAAATAGCTATCAGGGAGAGGCAGAAAAATTGTTTTCTTCTCAATGTTAGGACAACGATTGCAAATGATAAAGCCTAAGTCTTCCACGGGAATTGGAAGGGCTTCTAACCAAGGGCTTGGTTAGAAGATAATGTACCAGAAATCTTAAAAAAAGACATTTTTCAAGATGACAATTCTATTTCTCAAGCCCAGGATTTTTTTCTAATTTGTGTGAGTTTCAAGGAGGCTTTACAACTATGCACGTAACTGAATGAATTGATGAAACTTTTGGTATGTTCCCAACTTTCCAAATGAAGCCTTTCTTCATTGAGTTGTTTCATCTTCAGGCTTGCAGCACCACAGATAACTATATATGTCACCTGTACCTGACAAATCCATAGCCTGCAGTAAGTAAGAAGACATATGGTTTATATCACAACTAATATGTATCTAAGCAGTCAGTCAATGTGTTACATATCTGTAAAGATATATAGAACAGTTTGTCAGCTGGATGACCTTTCTGTCACCCACTCATTGAGACACTGAATTTATCAGACTGGAGGCTACGCACTGGAGACTGCAACAATTCTTTCATTGCATAAAAGTGGCCTAAGAGAAAAAGTCACTTTTCATAAACTAAATGATAAAATACTACTGTAACAGAAACACATGTAAACACACTTGCTTGCCAATCTTATATTTTGCAATGCTCGGGCATTAAATTGTTTTTGTTTGTTTTCCTGGAGTTCATTTTTCATTGTTTTGTTGTTATAATTATTGTTACTCATTTTTAATCTCTATCATTCATTTCAGTCACCGCTGTAACTTATCAGATGGTAGCTGTAGGAAACACTAATAATGAAATAGAATCTTCTCAAATTTACATTTGAATCAAAGATTAAATAAACACAGCTAACAAAATCTGCTTTCTCTCTGCATTTTTTTTGGTTCCACAATAACCAGCAAAAACAGAAGTTCTGCCCTTATTAAGTGGGAATTATTAGAACACCTGTGTGTTTTACAGGACTGAATTCCACAGCTATTTCGTGGTGCTATAAAGGATAAAAAGGCATTAGTAGAAATCAATAGATACTATGGCACCAAATTACGCACTTTTTAAAAGGTCATTTTATGCTAGGGAGTAAAACCTGGATTTCACCACTTAGTTATCCTCTGACTAATGTTTTCCTTCTGGAGCAGGTAATATGCATGGTCCTGTTAGCCAAGGAAAACAAACAGGAACAAGCTCACAGATGTCAGTGACCATAAGAATCAGCACAGGCTGAAAGTTCAGATTTTGCTTCAACTCCACTCTCCCAAAGTCAAAATGTTGGCAGTAACTATGGCCTAGGTTTTGTTTCACACCAGTGAGGAAGCTGTTCCCTTTACTGAAAACTATTTTAGAAGGCATTATGTTTATCTACAGCATTTGTATATGCTAAATTTATAAATCTAAGTAAATTGACAAACATATATAGCAGCTACTCCATAGCTCCTCACTAGCTGTTGTTACTATGACAGTCTTTATAAAAAGAAATCCTTACTTCTAAACAGTGTATGCTACCAATTTATCTCTTCCCCACTTACCTTAATCTCTCAAATGTTCCTCAAATCCAGTATGCAATTCAAAACTGCACTGACCAGTGCATGGTTGATAATGTACAGTTAAAATATTAACAAAGAGGCTTACAAGCAATCCTGTCTTGTTTTTCCAGAGACAAATTAGTAATATATGAAGCAAGAAGACCAATCCTGTATTTCAGTTGGTTGTCTTCAGAAACGGCTACAGTAAAGGCATGTAAGTTAATTAGGGTTTATAACAAACATTAATGAAGTCCATATCATGTTTGTGTTGAAAAAGTGCAGCAACAATATCTACCTTTCCAGATTGCTGGTATTAAAAAGCTGATAAAAGTATGTTTCTCTGGTTGGTTGTTCTCTAGAGATAAAGTTAAAAAATTATTTTTGTAATACTGCAGAAGGTAGAAAATATTTCTATTCAGTGATAACTATCTATACATTCTTGTCTGAATAAAGCAAAAAATAAATAAATAAACCAGTATACATACAAGTACAACGTCCATGAAGATTAAGAATATCTGTATACTTAAAGAGATTTTAAGAAGTGCTACTGTCTAGATCACGGTGAGCTGCTGGGGATCGGTGAAGAGATTTAGGTGCACACGTACCAAGAAAAAGCCACTGTTTCTGACCTTCTGAAACTTTACTGAGTATTTTAGCATCTTAGTAAAATTTTGATGGCACTACTAAGGTTTAAATTTTGAAAGGATAAGTAATTGCATAAAGACATTACTGTGTATGAGACTAAGTACCTTGCTTCATTTTTATTTATTTTTTTTTATAGCACTTTTTTTCCAAACAGAAAAAAGAAGGAGAAACAGTGGAGGTACAAGCATCTTTCATTCACTAAGACAAGGCATTACATACATAGGTAATGAGATACACAATGGGATCGTTTGGCTTGCACCATCAATCTGCTGGATTGTGTATCTCCCACCAAACCACTGCTCCTCACTGCTCTCAAATCAGCCATCAGACTGGCAGAAGGGCTGAATCAACACAAAAGAGCAGTCCTAAATGCATGTGAGCTAACATACATTACCTGAGATCTAACGCTGGACTGAATTTAACTACCTGGAGAACTTGCTTTGGAATGGCTACGTCATGCAAAGATAAGCTTAGCACATTTTGCAGTATTAGGCCTGTTGCCCTGGGCTTGGTACTTAATACACATCTAAGTAAATGCATCCATTTTTGTTTGCTTATTTTCATGAATTAAAACACCGAAAATAGGAATCTCAGGGGAAAAAAAAAGATGCAAACTTTTCATTTATGTAAATTGGGAAATGATTTGAATTAAACAGACATTTTTTCTTTAGTTTCTAACAGTCTACATGTCTGAAAACTTTATGCTTGAAGGGGTTCATCATAAATAGACTTTTATGGAGGTCCCTCAAGGCAGATGAGTGCACTTCTAGAAAATTAGACACAGCTTTGTTTGAAAGCATCCTAAATTTCTTTAATTTCAAAGAGAGAAAAATTGTCAAGTAACATGCAGCATCAATTCCTCACCAATCATCTGTAATGTAGTTTGTCAGTAATATCTATTCTTAATTCAACGTAAACTCATTTTATTTTCCTTTTTAAAAAAAAAATTAAACTTCCACCAACATTTTCTGCTAAGCAGACTGTAAAATACATACGAAACAGGTAGACTCTCTATTCACAGAAAATCACATAGCCTTGGAAAATGATTTTGATTACTGTCCCTGTAGACAGCTGTCTCCAACGCAAACTCAAATTGCAATATTTAAGGTTAAAGGTTAGAAGACTTCAGCTACAAGTCAATCTTCTCTATCCTGGCCATTAGCTTTTTCTAGTTTAGTTTAAGTGCTACATTTAAAGCCTTTGTTTATTTAATTACCTCTGCAAAAAATGAATTGAATCCACTTTCTAAACTATTTACCTAGATACTTGAAGGCAGCTCCCAGAGAAACTTTGCTCTCACACCAGTACATACTGCAGTTGCTGTACTGACATAACTGAAGATACTCCAGAAATCATCAGCACAGCATAGGTCAGATGGTGGTCCCTGTGCTCTGTAAGCTGTTGACCTATTCAGAGAAAGGTCAGTTTGTTGCAGAAGACAGTTTTTAAGTGGAAAAGAATGTAACATACCCTAATGCTAAGCACTTTTGAACTCACCAGGGTACAGAATCGTTCGCACACGTGTTAACTAACAGGAACACAGACACGGTGAAGTATGTAAGAGTTGATCTGGTGTGAGAGATTCTGCAACCTCAGACACACATCATTAATATAATTTAATTTAGCTTCCTCTGTGACACTTGAGCAGAAACTTTATCTGCTTGTAAAGCAGAAATTTCCAGTCCCTGGTGTGTATGTTCTTAGCCACTTACCACAGTGGTTTACAGAATCAGTGAATTTTGCAAGCATAAGCTCCTAATGTACAAATCATAATTCTACAAGAGAAACAAAAGGAAAACACAGGAAGCAGATAAGAAATTAACTTTGAATAAAAAAATGATAAAAAAACAACAACACCCTCACAAGTATAATGCTTTAACTTTTCTATACCAAATCCTATCGACGAAGCTTTGACCAAGGTGCCGAGCTCTGTTCATCATCCCTTCATCAACTTCACATGCAAAACTAGTCACTGAGATTCCTTCTGCTTTAGATAAGCCATTGTGAAATTTGGGTATTTATTTCACGTTTTTATGAAGCTGAACTGAACAAACTGCCAGCATAACTCACACTATATTGATTCAGTGCCAGTGCTAGTTAATGGAGAAGCCGATTCTCACTGAATGTATGACCTACTGATATCCCAAGGTAGTTTTTGTTTCAAATACCTCCAAACACACTGAATTATTTAGAGTGCAAAAACGTTACAAATGCTCACCAAATCTTCAGTATTTATACCCATATACACAGGTACCCGTTTGTTTTGGTGCTTATATAAACAGATATGGATTGAAATTTGACTGAATGCACCACAGCCGTATTGCTTTAATAAATTAATAAAATGAAAAGAGAATGAACTATATAAGAACATAATATAATAATATTGAGAGAATTTAAGTATTTAGCAATATATAGTCTTTAAGAAAGACATAGATGTACAAGTACACTGTATGCCTGCAGCGTAAGGTCAATTTGATTTCACACTACATAGATCAGAACTCAGAAACTTGACATAGAATATCACTATTAAAAACAGTGCCCACAAGAGCTGCAGCCTCTGTTTCAGAAGGAATCATCCGCAAACTCATTGGGGCAAATTATTTTGACTGTAATTTGATTAACTGTGAATTCGTCACTGGTGTAACTCCATTAGTCAGTGAAAGTCTATTGCCCTAAGGTTGCAATTTCCTGATCCTTTTTATGTCATTAACCACTATTTTCAAAGGAGTACGCTATGGTATAGTAAGTGAAGCATAAAGCCCAAGACTTCCTTGGATATTCAAATAAAGATTTAAAAGCTTTGACCAGGACAATTTTGATAAATATTTTCCAGCTGCTTCATGGGTATTAACACATATATGTTTCAACATTAAAAAATGATAAGAGACTTAAGAACAGATATACTGTGAGAGAGGATCTACTTAAATTCTTTATTCAATCAGGTGTGAAACAGTATAATATCTTAAAGGGACACATTTGGTAGCATGAAAGACAAGTGCAGTGAGGCTTGAGCTTACTAAATTCATTGCATTCTTCAACCTTAGAGCTGTAAATAGATTATTTTTTAACCTGTCAAGAGGATAGCAGGTATTCTGTAAGCAACTGACACTGTGAAGCAATTTAAATCTGTTTGTTAGCTGGTTTAGTGATTGCTAAACTATATGGTTTGTGTTTCTTACAGGCTTTTGGTTTTTATCATTTCACTCAGTAACTTCTAGGCTAATAGCCTGCATTTCCAAGCCTAACAGACAATGCATCCACCACTCAAAATGTATTTGAAAGTGCAGCTTTAAGAAAGCTAGAAGTTTCTGTTCTGAAGCAGTTTCCCAGACAGGTTAAAAAGAGTCTGTGGTAAAATACAGACATAGTTGTTGCTCTGTCAACTTCAGACCTGCCAAAGTACTTTGGAATTATTTGCTTTGTCTGAGAAATTGCTGCAGTTCTCTAACCAAGTCCATCTGAGGATGATACAGCAATAAAATATGTTTTGTCTCTCTCCTCCGTTTTCCTGACTGCATGGAGCAGAAGAGCTAGAAGCAGTTTTTCTTTATTTTCAGTCATCAGTTTCCATTAATTACCCTCATGAAACGGATTTCACTTATTTTGAAAATTATATAAATTTTTACTATTTCAACCTGGCAACCCTTTACTCTCAAACTTAACAAAATTTACCAACATTCTAAACTTTCCCTGCATCATTAATTGATGCATATCACTTATATTCCTTTGAAACTTGCAGTTAGTACATGGACAGATGGATGCACTGAAGTATGACATTAATCAAATAGAAATCCCAAAATATGCTGAAGCATACGGGCATCTTAGGCCAACCACATACTAGCCCACATTTCCTATCTGGGCAGAGAGTTAGGATTCCCCTTGTTTTTGCATAGAAAACTACATGCATTCACATGCAGATAGAACACTTTACTCGGTATTTATTAACAAAGCAGCATTCTTCATCTCGTCTACTAATGTGGCTTGTTCTGTTGGTGCAGCTTCTGATGTCCAAAAGGCTGCTGCTTCCATATGCTCACTCGTAACTGCTGTGACAGAATCTCTGTTATGAAGAGACAGAAAGGGAGCACAATATCTAACTTCACACCAGAGGAGAAGCAAAGCTGCGACTGTAACGAATGAACCTGGCTCAGAAGGTTGCTGCTCGGCAATAGCAACCTATCTTTGGCTTCGGTAAATCAAATGGGAATTACAAAAATGCAAACATACATGATGAAACATGTTCTGTGGCATGATATTCTACGTATTTTTCCGGAAATATTGAGAAGTACTTCACACTGCCTGGAGTGAAATTCGCCCCACAGTTCCTGTCTTTATTATGCCAGAAAGAAAATACAAAGCAGGTACTGAATTATGTGCTTCAGGATTCACACATCTTTGACATCCATTTGATTAGACATATTTGTATACTCGTACATTTTTCTACAATTAAAGTTAATATCAATGCAATCTACCTCGACCAGTGAATACGGCATAAAAATAAAATCACTAATATAGTTTTCACGAGCATAGGCTATTTAAAATGTTACTGCCTGCTATGTGGCTCTTCGACCCTGCTTGTCAGTGACTACACCATCTCTTTGGTGCTCCTCAGCTGGACAGCAGGTCCAGTCAATAACTTCTTGTTAGCTATTACTAGTACTTGTTATTAAGCAGTTTTCACCTCACAAGCTATGTAGCTATTTTAGCTATGATTCCTCTGAAATTCTAAGGTATATGAAAACCAAGTGAACTATTTTTAATGGAAATATTTTATTTTAAAGAAAGACAAAGACTGATGGATGTTGGTCAGGGACTGAATCACAAGCAGAATGGTACCAGACAATCAGAAACCAAGAAGTGTTAGAAATCACTTTTATCCCATGGTAAAGGGACCCCATTACATTTTGGTAACCAGAAGACTAACCCAGAAACTTAAATTCTTTCCTACTACTGTTCACCAGGCAGAGAGAACAAAGATAATGGACCTGGCAGTGCTGCACTGAAACAAAATCTACATGGGTTTCTTCACACATTGTTCTTTTAGGACTGTTTTCAAGGTACTCTCAGGCAGAAGCATTCTAGAAGTTTTATGTGTAAGCATGCTATTTGTGTTCTGGTTTATTATTATACGTGACCAAGAATTTTTAAATGCAGATTTCTGACAGCATGAATTGAGACAGATTTTTAGCATCCATTTATTTCAGTCTAGCTTCTAGCTTTCCTTGCACTGATTTGTATCTCACGTCTTAGTGGGTAACATAATACTTTGTATATGAACTACAAGTCCTGTGCAGCTTCTTTTTTACTCAGAACTCCATGTTCAAAAATCAAAGTTATGTATAAACATTTGCCAGAGCAATCAAATCACTGTACAAATAACAACTAAAAATGATATTTTCTAGAGTATAAGACAAATTAATATAAAGCACGTTTTGAAACCTTTGAAGCACAACAAGAGGAGCCATGGTTAAAATTTTAACAAGTAGAATCATTAACTAAACATAGTCTGACAGCACAGCCTTGCACTTCCAGTCACACATGCTCAGAACAAAGGCTTGGTATGTGAGGCAACTTTAATAGGTCCCTCTGCATATGACTAATATTTCCTCAAACAGTCATTTTTTTAGTTCATATTTTACTCTAGATCTTGAAATGCCATATTCTATTAATCTGTGTCACTCATAAGGATTGCTATAAGACCAGACTACCACTGAAAGAAATGCATCTCATCATGATGCGGGATGAAAAACAAATATGTTAAAATCTGCAAAAGTAATGATTATTAAAAATCAAACCAGAACCCTATAATCTGTTTTCCTCTAAACTATATTCCAAACTGCACATATTAAAATGGCAATGGCATGAATTTGTCCCAAATAGTCCTGGTTTGCACTCACAGCTGTAGTAAACAAGAAAATGGGGACATGTTCACTGCCATCAGCTACAGTACAGCTTCTCTGATCTCACTGAAGAAATGAAGGTGAGGAAGTAGAGCACTTTTGTCTTTTTGGTTTTTAGGTGACTCTTCCTGCTGATGTGAAACAGTCACATCACGCTGAAAACATTTTCCTTATATTTAGTAGAATTGGGCAAAAGGAAAAACAATGCATTTTGAATGAAGTGATTCTTCGGATAGTGATGACTGACTGAGGAAACCTATAATAGTCTCAAAACGCTAGTGCAGAACTGAACATAACTGCATCTTAATGAAAGTACAGTAAGCACTTGGGATAGAAAGGGTTTTGAAAAAGATGTTGATAAAGCCTATTTGAGCACAGAAGGCTATTCCAAAGTTCACACACATACATAAAAATTCTTGAAATGGTGCTTACCACTCATTTTAAAAGCATTTCATTTTTCCTATAACTGCAACATGTATCCATAAATGAATCCATTATATTTTAATATAAAGTCATCTAGAAGATAAAGCTGCCAAGACTGATACATTTACCTGACAGACAATCCAAATTCAGTTACATGTACAACTCAAGGAAGAAATAAAACCAAACAAACTGGTATCTGATATAACAGAAAGATCTTAACATTTTCTAATTTTATACTGTGAAAGAGCTTATGGGTAACAATCTCAGCTAATGACCCACACTTAACACTGCAGCTTTCCTGATTGCATTCTGCAGAACTATCCCTAATTTCCAGCTTTACTTCCTGAATGTTGAGGACCTATTTGATCAAACCACTCCTCAGATAAGAAATTCTATTCCTCTCACTCATTGTAAAGGTGTAGACCGGCACTGAAAATGCCACTGACAACTATCTTCCTAATGGATTTAAATTAGGAGTCTCTCCAACTTCCAAACTGTTTTCTAATTCAGTGCAATATGAATGATGACCCTGAACGCAGATGCTTTAAAGTTGAAGGTTTTGAGATGGTAACATAGCAGAAAATTATCTGATTTTAAGAACTAAAACAGTGATAATCTAAACAGGTTAAAGACACTTGTAATGAAAATAAGCTAAGCCTAAACGGTGCAGCGTGGTAGCACATGACTGTCTTTTAAGATGATATTGCTTCCTATGATGCTTTACTTAAACTCTGTTAAGTGTCTGTAAATGATAAAAGCTGGAAGACTCCAAGTTTCCCCCCAAGTACTCTACTACATAGAGACCCCATGAAGTGTCCCTATTCCCACTGTCTCCCTCCCTCTGCCAACTTATTCAGTACAATCTGCAGTCAAGAAAGGGATAACTTGTTACCTGTGGACTACTACAGAATCAGACAGAACTTGGACCATCTGTTCTTTCTTTCATGTAGAAAAACAGATCTGAAAGCAGCTGAAAGCACCCAGTGGAGCCTATCCTATGTTGAAGAAAGGTGACCACAGGCAGAGTGGCTTTTTTTGTCTAACACCCAACCACAAAGCTTACAAAGAATTATTCACACCTACGTCTTTAACTTACAGACCATAGATTTGCACAGCTCTCATACAGCAAAGACTTTGCTAAATATTTCAACATAGTTAACATGAAAGGTGTATTTGACCATAACTCTGCTAACAAAATTTGCACAGACCAAACACCACAAATATATTTAAGTGATCCTTACTTATGATCCTTTTCTCCATCAATCTGATCCCGGAAGAAGGATTTTCCAGGCACAAAGCTGACTAAGAACACAGAACTGAGCTTCTGAGTATGCCGTATATAAGAAACATCTCAAAAAAGGAGTTATAATCTGAAAGGAGTCAATCTCTAAAGGAGTCATAATAACTATAACCTTAGTAGGCCATAAAGACAACAAAAGGCAAATTCTTTGGAGCCTATGACTTCTAACCTAGAATTAGAAATACAAAATATTTTAAGCTCAAGTTGTATTCTGATTTGGTAAGCATTGAGCTCAGGCACCTCTCATGTATCTTTCTTTGGAGACCTGAAGACTTATTTCTATTTATTAGAATAGATTTTTTAAAATTAAGTTTCCTCTGAAAAGGAAGATTTTAAATTAAAATTCAGTCCTCTCGCCATCACCTTGGAGGCTCTACACAACTCTGCTCCTTCTTTTTCATTTGATTTAGTATGCTCTCTCATCACCCTTCACCTATAGAGCTCCAAAGGCAATTTAAGATGATCAAGAGTCCACTTCTCCCAAAACCACTTCCACATTCTTACCTTCCCCTTCTTTCAATGAATACACTTGAGGAGCTAGTTCACCAGTACTTATGTCCTGCCTCTACATTCAAACTGAAGGCTCAGTTTTTTGCATTCCCTCTTCAGTTTCTGTACAAGTTGTTCAGAATCCTTCATTTATCCACTTATCTCATTATGCCTTCTGCATTTCATCAAGCTAGGCATTGTTTCCACTCTTACACAATCAAGTTGCTATGACTGGAATAACATTCCCTGAGGGATGTGATTCCCATTTTGCTTAATATTGTATGTTATCTTTAAAAACAACAAAAAGACAGATCAAAGCTTAAGATAAGTGACAGAGTTGCTTGTATTCTGTAAAAGCTAGTTCACCTAGGTCTAAAAGTGACTCTAGTTCTAAAATAACTCTCAAGAAACAGTTTAAGTAAGACTGGAATTAAATCATTGCGATTTATTCTAGTCCTGTTTTCTGTTGTCTCCATATTTTCAGAAGTTACGTGTATGAATTCTTTATCAGAGAAAAGGAAAATAAAACATGAATACATCAGCATTTCCAGGACTGAAAGATTGTTCTGAGACCTACAGTTATCTGGAGATAGTGTACATCTGTGACTGAAAAAAAAAGTCCCACAGATACTGCTAAATGAAACTAGACACAACTTCCCTACCCTAGGCTCAGTGAGGAATGCCACCTGATGTAACTTAAACTTCACAAGAGTACCTGAAACATCTCTGGTTGGAGTTTCTTAAAGGAGCTCCATAGCACAGATTCTGGATGGTTTTAGGAAGCCTGACAGTCAAAACCTGACGTTCACCATCTTCTCAGAATTAAACACTGCTCCTCCATTTTTTCATGAGAAATCTTTTCAAGCTGTTGCACCAAGTAGCTGATGTAATTACATTTACACCATTCTCTTTATCCTATTTTCTCACTAGGCAACCGTATGCCATGCAGCTTCAGGAGGCAAACAGAAAGAAAAGCTCTGCAACCTCTTCGACAAGAGAATTCTTTTGGCAAACACACTGCACTAACATGAAGTGTCAGGATATCAAAGACTCCCTGAGGAGTTCAGCAAGCATATCTAAAGAAATCCAAAGGAACGATTATGAGTCCTTTTCAAGACTGCTAGACCCTTCTTCAAAAAAAAAAAAAAAAAAAGCTAAATAAAGACTCAGTTGCTCATCCTGAATGACCTTCCTGATAAGGAAACAAGAGGAAGTGAGGGATAAAAGATGTTGAAGTTAAAAATAATTATGTACAAATTGTGATATTTCCATATGTAATTAGTATTTAAAAATACAGTAGCTAAATATCCTAGCAGACCTATTTCATATATATATTTAAGAAACAAATGTTCATTCTCTATGTATATGTAGAGGAGAAACATGAAGCAGATTAAAAACTTGATATTAAGATTTCTCTACTGCAATAAATCTGAATGTTTTCAAATTCATATATAGTTATTACTGAATACTTAAATAATACCCAACCTATACATGCCTAAGAGCTGTAGGTTATCTGTTAATAAGCTGATTCCGTTATTTTTAAGTAGTACTTAAATAGGTTTTACTTGTTTACTTTATTAAATATAGATACTTTGGAACATACATTTTCATAGTTAATATATTGAGTTCTGTCATCCTTAACGCTTTCTACATTTCTAATTTAGCACAGAAAGCAAGAAAATGTTTCTAATTAATATAACAAACAGAACTTTCACAGCAATTAGTAGATACTTTCAAAATATTTATGCTTTCAAGAGCACTTACATTTTCACAGTGACTGTTCATGGGTATTATTTACACTCATAAGTTGCACAAAAAAAAAGATGAGAAATTAGTTCTATTATATACCTCTCCAAGAATCCAAAAGCCTGCCTATGTGCTGAATGACAATTACTCTGTTCCACCTGACAATTACTGTGTGACAGTCACACAAGCGCTTCAAAACCATTTTCATCACTCTTCCACTAGTGAAAAGCTGTGATATAAATTCCTGCCTTGGTTTAGGTTTAGTGCTGAGATTCTGAAAGTCAAAACTCTATAGACTATATGTACTAACATCTATCTTGCCAATATCTTGACTGTTTCCTCCATATTCAGCACATCCTCCTTCCTGCATGAATTTCTTTTCAGAAATCCCTCCTCAGTGCCAAAAGTAATCCTAGGCAAGTTTCAGTGGCCCTATGTTTACCTTTTCATCCCTGTGACTATTATTTTCCAGAAGGTACAAGACTGTTCCCCAAGAAAATTAACAGTTTTTAAGACCTTAAAAATACTTCAGTGGATTGCTAACAATTTAAATGAAGGGTGCCAATTTTCATAAAGACTAATTTTAGGTATGGGAGTCAATCCAAATCCACTCACTAGAAAATTAAGAGTGCATATCTACAATTAACAACTTCAAGAAGCAAAATGATATCATTCACTCTGCTCCAATGGAGTTATTAGAACTTCTCTTGGAACAAATTTAACTAACATCCTTGAAACTACAGACCTTTGCATGGTTGGATGGGGGTAAACCAGACACTGATACATTTTAACCTTACAAATATTGACTTTTTTTTTCTTTTTAAATGAGCTGAGAAAGCCATTCACTTCTGCATTTCAATAACTAATGGTTAGACTAAGGAAAAAAAAATACCCTGCTTTAAATTTCACCAATTACCTGCCAGTACTGGGGAAAAAAACTCTGAGTACTTTAACTATTAAAGAATGTGTCAATTAAATATACAGAAAAAAGAGCTCTTTGGTATATTGAGAAGAGAACTGCTGCCATCTCATTTAGCAAGCACAAGGACACATCCTCAGCCTTTTATAATTACACGTCATTCAGTGAGACTGTGCACAGCCCAGCTTGTTCCTCTGTGACAGCAGTAAACATGGTTTGATGAAAACTGCTAATTTAGAAATTAGGCACCAAAAATAGAATCTTTATCTGCCACTACAGCAAGTATGACAACATAAGGGATAGATTAATCTGAACTATCCTACAGCAGACAATCTGGTCTCAACAAGGGGTGTGCGACAGGCAGGTTATGGATGATGATCTTAATGAACCACTATTTCACTATGTAGTTCCAGTACCATCCTTCATTTCTATTCTGCTTAAACCAACTTAAGTAAAAATTTCTAATCTGTCTGATATATTTAAATTCAATATTTCTTCTCTTTTAGTGAAAAAAATTTCCTACCTCTTCTGAAATCCAGTGATCGCTACCATTATTAGCGAGAATGAAATTTTGTATGATAATTTATATTGCTCTACTTCATCAACAGAAGGATAAAAATACAAACACTGTCCATTTATTATCAAATATTTAATGCTGCAAGAGACCTGTAACTGTGGATTACTGCATTACAAACACTTTGACAGGAGTAGGCTTTCTCCTACAGACAGGGCTGCACCAAGAATCATCCTTCAATTGCGTAAGAACTATACTGCAGTAATTCCAGACAAGAAAGAGACAAGAAATGAAGTGGGGTGTGATGTTAAAGGTCAAATCCCTTTAAAGAGGCTGCAAAGGTCAATCTGGGGAGAAAAGAGTAGTCAGCTAAGAGGATTGATGATTGAGGAGTGGAAGCCAGCTCAGAAAAACAAAATACATATGTCACTCAAACAACAGTGCAGGTACTTGATGAATGAAGAGTGGGAGGTCATTCCATGGGAGAGAGCACAGCTAAAAGTGGGACTAAGGTGACAGTGGAAGGACAAAGAGCTGTGAAGCAGTTATCTCCCTCCCCCTTGCCAACCACTTAGAGGTAGACGGCATAATATTAGTAATTTAGTTCAAAGTTACACAAAGGCTCACCTGAGCAAAAGGAACGCTATCGATCAGGTACCGTAACACACCAAAATGACACCACAGACAGCAGTGCCCTTGAAACAGCAGATGTGTGTCTCTGTTCACTGCTCTAGTTTGTAAACAGGCAGGGAATACTAAGAAGGAGTGATCTTAAAGCATATGCATTCTTCCACTTAAATACATCTTTGTCTAGTGAGGCGACATTTTATTTTAGGCCCAGTGAATGCTTCGGGAAAATGGCAGAACTACCTATACTCATACAGTAATGAATCACTAACGTACAAAAAATAATTAATTATGTTATTGAATTAATATTAAACTAATTCACATTGGAGGTACAGGTTAATACTTTTGTTGCTGTTACTAACATAAGATGTGACATAATATTATATAAAAAATATATCCATCTGCCTACATTAACAACATTTATGCATATAAATGTACATGAGTGAAGGGTATTTCAAAGTGATACTGTTATCATATTGCTTCTTAGATTTCTAAGGAAGCACTCTTCCTTTCCACCTGGTTATGAATAATTCTCCTCTTCTCTGCAGCTTCATATTGTTTCTTCTCTACAGCACAGTAAGCTTGCACAGAAACAATTCTTTGTGATTTGTAAGAGATACAGATTTCTAAGACACTAAACTGATTCACAAGAGGGCACATTCATAGAGTATAAGCAACAATATCTCAGGTCTGTATACTCTGAGCCACAAATCACAACTACTGCAGACCATCTGAAACTGGGATGAAACCCCATCTATGCTTATCCCTCCAGCATAGTCAAACAGGCTTATAAATGTTAGAACAGAATTAACTGCAACCCAACACCATATACAGTGTTTTCTCTCCAAACTCTCTGCAAGTTTAGCCTAAATTCAATATGTTTCTACTGTAGGCTATGTTTACTGAAATAAAGCTACATTCAACTATGGGCAACCTGTCTTTGAACATATGCTGTAGGCAGCAATCTAGCAGAGAAATGGGCAACAAGCTGTGAGACTAAACTTTTATCATCGTCTCTATAAATCAAGATGAAAGCTATAGACTTCCTCCTGTGGACCTCATACTGCCTTGAGAAAAAAAAAGTTGAAATATTTAGATTGA
Organism: Cyrtonyx montezumae; assembly: GCF_038088225.1. NCBI lineage: Eukaryota > Metazoa > Chordata > Aves > Galliformes > Odontophoridae > Cyrtonyx > Cyrtonyx montezumae. The sequence continues at coordinate 4,124,512 of NW_027071903.1, forward strand.
AAGAACCAAAGAGGAAAAGAACTGAAAATTATAATCAGTCAAAGAATTTGCTCAGTATTGAGTGCCCATCCAGTCACCAAGAATTAGTATTTCTGTTTCTTTTTAAAAGTTATAATTGTCAGCAATGACAACTTAGTAAGATTAATGGTGACTGTACCATCCAGAAGTGTTTGTTCTTTAGTTCTGTTCATGTTGCTATATCACAGACTACAGCTAAGAATGAACCCCCACTAAATCCCAGAAAGTCTCAATAGTGCAGCTTGAGTATAGCAAGTGTGAGAGACCACCTCGTAACGTTCACCTGACAATTCATTAAGCAATTTACAGCATTTCATACAGGCAGGTAGTATCACAGAAAGAACCCAAAAAGTGAAAACCGTACACATTCCATTAAAATCTAACATACATCAACTTAGGGCAGAAAATTTGTTTTGTATTGATGTTTCTATCACAATAACGAATTACAAATACACTGTCCTTTGTGCTTACTTTGGAGGATCTCAAAATTGCTCAATAGATGGTTAAAAGAGAATTTGTAACTCTGCTGTGATTATGATTTCATTCTTAAGTGGGAATATTCAAGTATAAAGATCTTTACTGTATGGTTGCTACAGATGCAGAGACCCAGAGATTTTGACAGACCTCCACCTCTTAATTTTACTCCCCTAAACACATCCGCTACATACCCACACATCTACTTAATGGACTATGGCTAAAATCACCCATTTAAATATGCAGCTCAAGCTATATTTAATTTAGCATTACTTTTTCTGTTATCAGAGAGAAATCAGAAATAATTTCTCACCGAACCCCAGCACCAAATGTAGAAAAAAAAAGAGGTGAAGATACAGTTCTCTTTTATAAAATATAAGAAGGTTTTAATGCTTAATACTTCGGACAGAATTGTTCTCTGAAATCTAAAGAGCAGAGCTCACCTCCAATGCACTCTTCTTATGCTGTATGCAGAAGTTCTATTGATCTCACTGGGGGATCCACTCAAAGTGAGAGCTACTTATTAGAGTTGAGCTTCTACGCACAGATCTCAGAGGGAAATTTTGTCCTTCGGATAAAACTGCGATCAAAACAAATTCAAAAAGAAACAAGAGCACGTGGACAACTACTGCAGTGGCACAAGCAAGGTACTAATTGCACAACACAGCTAACACGAGAGCCTTGAAATGACCTCTAAATTGCTGCATAGTTAAACTAAACAGAGATACAATGTAAGGAGAAAAGATGCTCCTTATGTACAAAAGGCATATACCAAATTATGACAAAAATCTCATGAGTAGCTATAGCATGAAGGAGTGAGACCACTTCTGAACAGTGTTACTCTTAAAAGTGTGAGAATAGTGAAGAAACACAGTGAAGTGCAACACTGTTTAACTTGAATCATTCCAGCTGACAAGTGCAAATCCTTGAAAATAAATTGGAAATCCCTGATTTTCAGGGCAAATCTCAGCAAATCTCTGATACAGAACCATACATTCCAATCACAAATCTTGGAATTAGCTAGACAGGAAAATGTAAATAGTAAATGACATAGCAAAATGTCATCATGAATCATTTTCAAGAACAGAAGTATTTTTGGCCTATAGTTTTAGGATATCATGAACCTCAGCCCCATGTGTTCAGTATAATCTAAGGATCAGAAATAAAGCCTGATTTAACTGTAGATAAAGCAAAGGTAACATTTGCTATTAGAGTCACAGTTTCTCAAAAGAAGGATGATGTCTGTACTATGGACAAAGAAACATTTGTAGCAGTTGTGAGACCTGCAAAAACAAATGCACAAGAATTACATAGCATGACTGCAGCAGTAGGGAAATATTTAAAAACATACCACCATTATTTTCTTCCTAGACTTGCAGTTCTGTATTTGTCTATAACTTTTGAAACATGATTTATGAGACCACGAGCCTCACTGCGTATTGTATTTAGGAAATCAAATTTGTTCAAAATATATTACTCCGGTGGGTGCTGATGAAATCCATGGGATACAGTGAAATAGAGGAAGATTTTATGGTGGAACTAGAGATTAAAAACTGCTTCCAACATCTCTTTCCACTCACAGCACATACCGCACTCTCCCATAGCCTTCCATTAGCCTGCTTCTGCTTGGTGACGACAGTCATTCTCATCAGAACTTCTGGGATGGAATTTGTCCTCTCTTGAGAACATCCAGAAACTGAGCTCAATTTTCTTTGTATTGTAATGACGCTAGAACATTTCTTTTGGTAGCCATTAAATACAGTAAGAAGTAGCCAGGAATGTTTATGAATTATATTCCTGGTGCATCCAAAAAGTACAGAGACAATGGCAATCTCTACTCCTAAAGAGAGTATTGACTGCAAATAACAAACTTTCTTAAAACTTAACTTCCTCTCTTGAAAAGAAAAACCAGATTACAACAAAACAACAAAAAACCACCTGGAAACCAAGGCTGATGACAAATACTTTAAAAAATCATATGTACAGCCAACACGAATAATACACTGTGCACTGCAAAAATGAACCCAGAAGAATAAGTGATACTATTTTCAGTAACTACAAAAAGAATAAACATTTTTAATGATATAAAAATAGGTATTTTCCAGGGATGTAAGTTATGCAGGAAGACTCTTCCTATTATTAATACGGGTAAACAAGTATAGGTATAAGACCTCTTGAGGAGTAAGTATATGACAAGGAGGTTATTGACAAAAAAAAATTGAACAGCATGCTAAATAATATCCAAGTGTATGTGACAGTTTAAAGACAGTAGGCACTGTTGCTCTCCACAGCCACCTTCCTGCAGCACAGAGTTCAGCACAGAATATCTTGCACTGCTGAAATGCATACACATGCCTGCACTGCAGGCACATCCAGGGTTTATTTGTCTTTAAAAACTGTTAGTCGAGAATAAAGATCGAAGTAATGGACACAGCTATCCTCCTTCCTACTGGGCATCATCCCGACTTGCAGATCTTTTCCTCTGCTGCTCAATTTTTCAGAGGAATAAAGCAAGATACTTAAGCGCGCCAGTAATTTCATTCACTCTGAACAGACGGCTAAAACTCTCAAAACAGCTTTCAAGCACAAACTCACTCTTCCCCACAAACGACCAAATCACAGCCTATGGAAAATAAGCACTTTGACTGCACTCTATAGTACTCTTTTCTTCATGCACAAATAACTTCCTGTGAAAACACTACAGTTATTATATCTTATCTCAGAAGAAAAAAAACACCAACTTATCTACAGGAGATCCTATCTGAGTTATTTTATTATATTCATATCTATGCATTTTAAAACTACATTTATTGCACAGGTCAGGCTCTGTAATGTCTTGGCTGCAGAGTAACAACAGCAGGACCCTCACTGGGACTCTAATTGCAAGCAAAATTCCTCTGCTTTCTTATATAAGTGTAATGCGTGTATATTTTCTTGGTTAAATGCTGTCTTGCCTTTTGATCCTGTTCCTGCTGATGTGGCTGAGTGATAATGATCTGCCTGTCTGGCCTACTGATATATATATAAATGAATGGTACAGCTAAAGCCAGCTTGGGACTCTTATTTACTCTGACCTAAATTAATAGAACAACAAACCTCAATGCAACAAAATGGCAAGAAACTTTATTATAGTTTTTAAAATGTCAGTTAGTTTCGAAGCCTCAATCTTTTAAGGGAAGTAGACTGATTTTAAATAATACTAGGCATTTAGCTCATGATCAAATAGCCTTGCCAGTTATACCAGTTACAGTGCCACCACAAAGTACAAGTGTAAGCAGTTCTGCCTCTCTCTCACTGCATAAGGCAGACTTGTATTTTGCTGAATTTGCCTTAGGTCACTACTAAAAGTAACAAAGGCAGACTGCTACACAGTTCATTATTTTTCTGCTAATACCCTCCATTCCCACTTACTCAGCCCTTTACTACATGCCAACTGGAAGTCAGACAAAACACTGGATCTGTGCAACCATAGAAAACAAAAACCATAAAAAGACGTCTCCAAGTTACAGGAGTTAGAATGGAGGATGAGTCAGGAAAAAGCAGTAGAAAGGTCACTTTCACATTTGATTATATATTTTATTATATTTTTTATGTCTCTAGAAAGTTTTACATCAAGATTCAATTCTGCCACTCCTACCCTGCTGCATATCAGTCCCTCAAGATAAATAGAGGAAGGACTGACATTATTTCAGAGGACATATTAGATCATCATATGACATTATAATCTGCAAATCAATTGCAATTAAAAAAAAGTCGATGAACATGAATACAGGAAATCCTTATAATATCTAACTCTTTACAGTATATTATTATTTTAGCAATCACAGAATTCCTGATAAAATCAGTTTAGTACAAGCATAATCTATATTGGCTTGAATGACAAGGAAATGGTACAAGTTAAAAAACCTTGGGAGAAATTAATGCTAACCTGGAGAATCTGATGTTAGTGAAAGGAAAAAGATCTGTATAAATAGGAAGTATTTTAAGAACTTCAAATAAACAACTAACAGGTAACAAGCTGGTAACAGTTTCAATCTTAGAAACTTTGGGAAACCTGAAAGACTATTATTTTGCTCACAAGACATCTTGATTTATGAACAAATCAGTGAAAACAAACTATTTAAAAATGCATATAATCACATCACTTCATCAGGCAAAATATTCAATTGATTTGAAGTTTGATGGTATTAGCTACGAAGTTTGATATTATTACAATGGATAATCTCTTTCAGTGAGACTTGCAGAAAGAAAAGTGATGCTGTAGAAGTATAATATCACATTTAATCAGAGTTCTTAGAAATAAATGCTAACATAATGGAACTGTTAAGTATCCCTTCAATGAACCAACAGGCAGTGTGTCTTCATCTTTTATTTTTAATCAGCTAATAAATCTGCTAGTTGCCAAAACCATGCCAAAATGTTGGTATGGATTCTCATTCATCATAATTTGACTTCAGTAATGTGCAGTCCACTTTATCACCTCTGCACACAATGTCTAGAGGAAATAAAAGCACATTTTTACAATTACCTTTCTGTAACTGGTCCATCAAGCTGCCACTCTAGTATTTTGTTTATTGACTGAACACCATAGCATAGAACCTTTTCTAGAATAAATCACAGCCTGTGAATAACAACTGAAAGTGCAGCAGCACGTTGGAATTTCTGAAGGGCAAAAATGGGCAGGAAGAAAAGGCATAGCTCCTCAAGTCTACAACAAAAGATACAGGGAAAGCATGCAAGCAGATTAAATCCAAACAAAGCATTACTGGACAAAGTACAGAAAAAAAAAAATCAGGATTAAGACTAAGTATCTGTGGGTATTTTAGAGACAAAGAGAGGACTCCAAATCATGCCAGATAAAGAGAACAAAGATTAATTAAGTTATGTACCAGAAAGAAGGAAAAAATGCTTCAGAACTCAGGAAAAAGTTTAACAGGTCAAAATAAAGATTCAGCCTGATTGTTCTAACTGTTCTTGTCAGGGACCACTATCAAGAACATAACAGAAAGTGTATAGGGGTAGCGCCACAGAATACTCTCCATTCTAACAAACTATAGCTCTCATATTCCTCAACCCTCAAAGATTCTTCTATATTTCAAACCCCCCTACCTTATTTGTCTTCCACAAGTGTATATAGCTGCTTTTTAACCTATATGCACTCTAAATAACCAGAACAATCTGTAGAATATATATTCTGGCAAGAGTTAAGCAAGGGCTTATGTACAAGGTTTTGACAGTTGTGTTTATTTTGTTTTAATGAATAACGGCTCACCTAATCCTTTAGTTAGGCTCCCTTCTAGAAAAGGCAAACATTATTAATTCACCTTCTCTGTGCCTCTCACAATTGAGCAGATCTCTGCTATATTCCCCTGTAAGCATCACTTTTCCATGCTGCAAAGTCTTATTTGATTTCATGTTCCACACACAGAACCTCTCCATATTTGATTATCCCTGGTGTGCTTCTTGGAAAAACCAAAATGCTTTTAACACAGAGACGTGTTACTGCATAAAATCCTTAAGACAGTACTATATCTGTCAACTAAATGTATCTTAAAGCTAGACCTGAACTATTTTAAGGCAAATGAGTTGGACATAGATAGCTGTATAGTCACAACAGCTTAGATAAAACAAAATGGAAATGTGGTCAGAGCTGCCTAGACTAACTTACTTGGAGTTTTTCAGAGCACAATATAAGCTCTCTAGTCCATGCTGAATGCCACGTTGATGCTTTCACAAGCTGCACAGTAGGGAAATCCTACCAGCTTAGCACAGGTGGAGAAAAAAAGCATATCAGGAGTGCTGCTTGAGAAGTGTTTTAAAAACAAAGTGCATAAACTAGAGAGGTACTTTGCTAATTGTGACGCAGACACACCTGAGAATGCTTCCAGCCCAACATAACCTTTCAGAGACTTGTAGTCTCGAAGTGTCTCTTGATTTAGGGGCATAGGTTCAGCACAGGCATAGAGCCACTCAGGCCAAGGCAGTTCTGTCTGTGTGGCAAGTATTTAAGACAAAAATTCTTATTCTCATCTGTCCAGACCAGAATTAGGATGTCACTCTTTGCTAAAATCCCATCCAGAAGATTCTTACTAGCAACCACAGGAGCCCCCCTTAAAGTTAACACTTCTGCTTGCAGTCATGCTTTATGTTAATTCACATTGCTCTTGCTTAGCCTTGTTTAGGGACTTGTTCTGACTTTATTTGCAAACTGAATGGATGTGCTTGCCACAAAGTGATCCATGAGAAATTGTTCCAGATTAGTATTTCAGGCCACAGCTCCAGCAGTATTTAGTTCCCTTCTTACTGGGTTTGTAAAGTATAGAAATAGCAATCCTCCACTACTTCTATCATATTTACACTCTCTTTACTGTGTTTTCTTTGCTTTTAGGTTTAGTTTCTTTTTTTTTCCTTGTGAAGCTTTTATCTTATTTTTAAGTCAGAGCAGAGTAACAGAAAAGCAAGCAGACACAGGTATAGACATCACTGTACATTTACACATTACAAATGGTACATTTATATGAAAGATATAAATATGTCCCTCATCCTAAAAAACATTTATGTCAATGAGAACATTGCAGACAGTAATCAGTACTTAAGAAGAAAGGGACCTGAAATAAATCAGATGACTCCGATGTATTTCTAAGAGCCTTATCTAGAATAATTTTGAAAAAGTTATTAATAAATACAGGAATACAGTAACACTACTGCTAAGTGGATGATTATGAAGAAGAAAAAAAAAGTTTTTCGCAGAAAGGTCTCTGAATATTGAGAGATAAAGCAATAAGAAAAAAAAGTTACCATATCATGAGCAGGAAAGAAAGGAAGAAAAGAAGGCAGAAAAGAAACTACAGCAAAAATATTCAAAAAAGGGTTTTTCCCTCAGATCTTGCTCTTTATGTCCAAACTACCATTTCAACTAGGGTGTCATTCTTCAGACGCAGACTAGAAGGTACCATAAGTCAAAGTGAAATATTCAAGGAACAAAAAACACTGAAAAAATGCAATGGTTTTGCACAATGTACAGGCATAGTCAGCAATATGGTCTACCACAATCATGCTGATTTTTAAACCAAAAAGTAAACAATTAAATAAATCCAGAATAGCTTATCTTACTCAAAAAGAAATAATACATAAAAACAATACTGCAACTCTTACTAAAGAGCTAGAAATAATGAGGAATGTGAGTGACTTTAAAATAAACAGAATATAAAACACTGCATAAAACTATGCTTCTGTGGATGTGATGCCAGCAAACCTTTGCACTGCACAGTGATCCGGGGCTCTGTGAGGTGAGGTATGTCACCCAGGCTGGGTTCCTGAGGACTTTCCATATCTACGTTACCTCTCAGAACGTCACCAAAATTTGCAGATATACAGAAGAGCCTCAGGGGCCATGCACCACGAGTGAACATATATTTAGGAGTTTATCCTTTAGAAGGCTATGCTCTATAATTCTTAAGCTCAGTAGTAGAGTCTCAATCTACCAAAGTCAATGTAAACATTCTCACAGTCACTGAAAGCAAGACCTTGTATAAATACTCTGACAACTCACATAAAAAAAAATATTGGGTAAGACTGAGCTCTTAGAAACTAACTGCAGCTTTCTGCCTTCTCATGCCCATTGGCTTTGTGCACTGAGCAGATACTGCTCCTGTATGAAGACAGATTGCCTCGCCAATGCAACTAGAGGTTTAATTGCAGTGTGAAAACACATGCTCAAGTCACCTCCAATCCTGTAAACTTCAATATGTGTAGTTAAGAACACTGAAATACTTCAGCAGAAGCATGCAAGTTCCCAGCAGTGAGTCATGCAGCTTGTGCTGATAAGCAGGCATGGCCCACACAGCTGTGCATAGGTCATCTATTTGAAAACCAGATACACCTGGAACACAGATTAGTTTTATTCAATGTAGCTTCCACCTAGTGAAATGTATATGCTGGCAGCAGGGAGATTGGAGACCCAGGATTCAGCTAGTGCAGCTGTCTTGATACCTGCATGGCTCTGGCCTTGACTTGCATTAGTGGCTCAGGCCAGCTCAATCAAAGCTGGTATACATATGCCTGTGCCTGCTGTGATCACACCAGCAGGGCAATGGAGACATCACTGCTTCAAACCTGTTTTCCACGATGCACAGAGCAAATAGACTTGCTAGCTTATTTCTTTGTTAGCTAACATTTAAATAAAAAGAAGCTTGCTTGCTTAACACAAGTTTTCTGCACCTTATTAAAAACAGCACAGCTTGTGAAGAAGACAGAGTAATTTCTCACCATACAGCCCCACAACTGCAAGAAACACCCCAACAAAAGCAATAGTTAAATGGCCCACAGAGAATTCTAGGCACTCATAACAGATGGAAACCATGCTTTCAGGAGAGAAGCAGGATATATTTATTGATAGAATATAGTAAGATAACAATGCTTGATAAGACAGCAACTTATAAGATTCAAGATGGTGAGGTACAGTTTTTTACTTCTTAGGGAGTGCACTCATCTGTGAGGACCTCCCATTGAATTACAAGGCTCAGAGAGAACCACCTTGCTTTCTAAACTCCTTGAACCACAAAAGTATGGGGCATAGGTGCAGATGGAGCCTCTCCTAGTTCCAGACTATCAAGAATTTACATCTGATGGTACAATCAATCTAAAATACAATGTTAATGCAGCTTAAAACAAAACAAAAAAACACTTAAACAGTCACTTACCAAGGATCTGCATTGGTGAGAAATCTCTTGACATCAAAGTATAGGAGAACTACAGCAGGCACAACCACACAAGGCATCCCCGCTCACAAAGAGATCCTGCCATGCAGCCCACTGGCACACAGGTGGCTTTAGGGCTGCTCACTATTTATGGGGTAAGATGGTTGACTCATTTGCAGATTTTGGCACATGCTCAGTTGACCTGCAGCTGTTGAAACAGGTGTCTGCTATCACTTCTTTTAGCACCCAGTTTGCAACCATGCTGTGGTCATTACTGCCTTGGCTAGACAGCACCATCCGTTCTGTGCTCAGCATGTGTCTGTGCAACACATTGGGATTAACAGCCAGGCTGCAAGAGGAAGCTGGCAAAGGAGCACAATACTTTAAATGACACCAATGCTAGAGTCTGCACCAGACATGCACTGTAAGCTATTTGTCCTAAGCTGACCTTAGTGAGATGCTCTGTAGGCAGCGCGTACATTTTAGTTCACATGACATGTGAATTTTATACAACATGAATTCTAAGAATTTCACATAATTTCTCAGTTTTACCAGTTTTGTTCATGCTGTTATATTCAAGAGCTTTTGCTATTTGGACTACTCTGATTGTCATGAGTGGTTTTGTTTCCAACATGTTTTCTTATAATCTAAAGAAAACAATTGCAATAAAAAGTGACCTCTTCACTTTCTACTCTCATTTCTTTATATTAACACAACTGTACAAAAATAACTCATCTCATGTAGTGCCAAGACTACTGATAGCCTCCCATTAGAAAATTGTCAAAATTGGAATGTTTAAAAGAACCCACAAGGCTATGGTTAATTAAAAAAAAAAAGTATTAATTACATACAAAACAGAATAAATAAGGCTTTCAGAACTGAGCACGTGTACCTGATATGAAATTATGTATTTAATAGATGAAAAAAACCCAAATCATATTTTTGTTATGATGAACATATCATAAACAAAGTTGCTTTGTTAAGTGTTAATATTCAATTTCCTTTTTCTTACTAAAATTTCAGAAAACTACAAGACAGTTATTTTGTGTAAAGGGGATCCACTCTGTAAAATAATATTCACTCATACAAAGAAATCAGAAAATCGTGATGCCTTTTGTTTCTTGAAACAAAGAGATACATTGAAAATAGCGGATTTCTGATTTGTAGATAGAAATGATCAATACATCTAAAAATGTAGAGATATGTAACTATGATTTCAAGTTAAAGAAATAACAAAAGAAGTTTTAATAATTTTTAGATATTTTTATGCTATGAGTAACAAATGGGCTTTTTTTTTTCCATGCTGAAGCTCCACCACCACTACCTGGAAAAACCCTTGTTAAAAGGATAATTTTTTAATGTGTGGATTCTTCCTTTCAGTTTTGGAAACAATAGCTGAACTCAGAACTCAGAATGATAAGTTTTATGTGAATGCACAGCAATTTGACATGCATCACTGGATCATTTTTTTTTTCCATGACTTCAGTCTTCACACATTGCTGTTGAAAGGAAGCAGCATAAAGCTGCTAATACTATTTTTCAAAGTAAAGATCTGTGTAAATGCCAATCGTTGACCCTTATGGCCTCCTACTCACCAACACATGTTTTTTCTCACAGCCATTATTTGATTTGTTGATGTTGACATGAGCCTGCCTGACAAGCCTAGGCATAATTGTGCAGCTTTAAGCCATGTAAAGCCATCATGTTCTTCAGAAGAGACTGCAGAACACACAGACAGCCCTACACACTGCAGCCAGGTAAATGATCTAGCACTTAATAATTTTATTTTTCTTGTTTAACAAAAACAATCCCTGACTATTGTAGCATGAATAACCTTCCTCAGGATACTTTAAAAACATACTGCAATAAAATATGTATCCTACTGCAACGATTACAATGCCATCTATTCAGTTTCTGCATGAACAGCCTAAACTGCAAGTTATTACAGTATTGCTTGCAATTCCCCATTTTGTTAAACTGTGAAAAAGCATATGCTCATGGGGGAAACACTGTAAAAGGCTGCAGTGCAGAGGTCAGTTGGGATGAAACTGCACCTCAACTGCATTTGTAGCGTATCCATATGACCACCATATTGTACACCATACTGTTCCAGCAACTTTTCTTTTAAAGGAACCATTCTAATTCATTAAAATTTTAAAATTCAAATGTATCTTTCACATGTAATAACACATCTACTATAAAAAGTGATCTCAAATGAGAAATCCAGTGTTTCACTCAAATTCTTTTAAAATGGGATACTCTAAAGTACTGGAATAGTTTTCTCCTTCTCTCCTGGATGACATCCTTTCAAAAATTCTTGATCATCATCCTCTGTAATATTTACATTGTCATTTCCAGAAGGGAACTGAGATGCCACAGAGCTTCTAGAAGTTTGAACAGAATTCTGTGTGGGAGCAGGGAACTGTGACAGCTCCTCTCAGCACCACCTAATATCTATTCACAAGGAATTGTCCTCTTGCTTCATTCTGCCTGCATCCTCTGACACGTCAGTCCTAGTCACGAAGTGTCCAAGAATTACACGGTTCCCTGCTGTGCAACCTTTTAACGGTTCAATGCCTAATAGCAGTGGATTTTTTTCACTGTTAGTGCTCACAATATTCCGTGATGTGCAAACAGTCATGGAAGTGGGAGGAAGCACTTGACGAATACATTGTCTTACAGAATATACAGACAGATGGAAATTAATCTTTAAAGCACAATACATAAATAATTAATGACTTGCAAAATTAGAGAATATCAGACTACAGTGAATAATGTTTAATACTATTTTAGTCCATCTCCCTTTCCTAGGACTTCCTACCTGAGTACACAGAATTCAAAGTTAGGAAACATCCAAATCTGTGTAGATATACAGCAGTTTGTTCTAGAGGTCTGGCACACTCATTACATGTATCTAAAACTGTGAGTTTATGAGGAAATGCACTACCATATGTAGTCCAAAGTATGTTTACATTATTTAACATCTGATAACCTCTCATTCTCAATGAAACTATCAGGTCATATCACTGAAGATTTCCACAGGTAGTCTCTGACAGTATTCACAGGTTAATACCATTGTATTATACATATAAAATTTCTTGAAATGAGTACTTCAGAAAATTATCACATTATTATTATTACTACATTAGTGTTTTTGTGATTGGCAGGTGATCCACATATCTTCCCAAAGCTCTGGCTATGCATTCATCACAAAGGAAGCATTAAAACTGTATTTCTAAGATAACTGGGATATGGCACTCAGAAAGAGAATATCTATTATTCTATACTGTTCTAGGACAATTGCTTTCTGAAAAACTCCAAGGTGAAAGGACCACAATGGCATAATGGCGCTCACTTCACAGTGCTTTCAGCAATTCAGCTAGAAAATTTCTAGGCTGTTGTGCTTTTCAGCAATGATAAGGAATGTGAATACAAAATGATTAAATTCTAGAGAAATGTATATTTCCTGGCAAGTCTGAATAGATTTAAGATATTACAATACAGTGTTTGCACTATTTGTATTTTATTTTGAGGCTCTTGAACTGACCACAGATCACTTGTAAATACCTTCTCACAGATTACACAGTGAGTTGCTCACTAGCTGTAGCACAGCTACATCTCTATTGAATGCGAGTGTGTGACCCATGAGCAAGTCAGCTTTCCTTTGCAGTGGCTTTCTCTGAAGTGTTTCAGTAGCTCCATGGAAATGACCTGGTGAGAGACCATGTTATTAACACTCAGGCAAGCATGAATGATCAATAAGGCTCGAGGAAAAAAGCAGAGTGTGCCAAGGTGACCACAGAGAAACAGTGAGACAGAACTCAGATGAGAAAGATTTCTTTACTAGAAAGTATTTCATCTATTTACACAGTTAAAATTCACAAAATACATCTCAATAAGAATCACGTATTAAAAAGGTTAGATCCATAAGGCGAGTAAGAGCACAATTACCTAAACAGCTGGCTCATCCAGAATTAGAACTGATTTCTAGTTTTGCTATGCAAAAAAAAAAAAAAGTAAAAAATAATAGTGAGCACCGAGCCACAGTGATTAGCAAGTATTTAATGCAGAATGCTTAAAGAAGTTATGTAGTCTAGAGAAGAAAAAAAAAAAAGAGAGAGAAAACACCAACATTATTAATTTCAGAATCCTCTTTTTGCCTCAAATTCAGCCTGACTCACGGTCCTTAGCAGAGCTAACTTGAACACTGAATTTGTGACCTTCAGGGCAAAGGCCATTTCATTGTATACAGTTTCAAAAAACCCTGCATTAACCACAGAATTCTCTGAAAGCAAATATCTGTTATTTCAAACGAGAGGCCTCATTAAGACAGATTCTTCCTTAACATTCACTTCACTTTGGGCTAAAACTTCAGAACTGAAAAGAACAAAACAAAGAGGAACTCATTCTAGAAATGAAAGCGGCACAGGCTCTAGCTGATTGTGCCAACAAAGAGCAGAAAGCTGAGACTTTTGAGCTGCTATGTGCAGGAAATATCATATTGCCAAAAGTGCTATTACTCTTAAAGAAGTGTGCTTATGATGAGCTTGTCCAGACAGATACCATCCTGTCTAATACTTCATAGGCACTGAATGCCACTCAAGAGGTAGGGAATCCAGAATCTATGGGAAGGTTTCATTTGGCAGTGAGATATGACTGCACATTGTGTCCAGGTCACAAGGAAGCATACAAACAAAGCAAAGATTAAGAAGTTTAAGAAAATGAAGTGTCACTTTGGTTTGAAAATTCAACAGTTGTTCTATATTAAAACAACTACTAGGTCCTTACGTTAAATTCAATCCTGTGAGTCTTGGCAGAGGAATGAATGTCAGAGCTGAATAAAGTGATGTAAAAAAATGATGACAAGAGGATTCAATATGTTACATAAAGGAGGACTGGTGAAGATATTCGTTTGAGAATTAAAGTCAAAAGCAAATTTACAGTGACAGAAAACAAACAAACAAAAGGCATATGACAGAACATAAGTAACAGTGAAATCAAATTGTCATGGTTTTATGACTTTTGTTATCAGTATTCCACATCATAACATCACATGGGGCACTGGGAGTTAAAGAGTTAACGCTTTATGTCCTTGGACTGATTAATTTCCAGGTACCTGGCTTTCAGAAGAGAACTACATACCTCAGAGCACTCTGCATTCCTGTTTTCCACATGGAGGGAAAGGTAAAACTGCATGCAAGTCTTGAGACTTTTTTGCTGCTCATCTCAACAGTGGAGGTTCCCTAGCCATCCTGCCTTCAGCTTTAGAATAAGGCCTTTAGTTTCAGACACTCTCTCATTTTATTTCATTTATTAGCTTCAAATCCAAATATATTTTGATATTTTGCATTCTTCTATCTTAGTAAATTAGTTTTTCTCCACAGATTGTTGCCAATGTTTTGTTTTCAGGCCATCTCCCTAACCTCTCCTATTTTCCCCTTCCCCTGAACATGGGTCCTTGTGTCCCCTGCCCTATTAGTCAGGGAACTGGACCAAACCAGCCTGTAAACCGTTGACACAAATAAAGACAAATTATGATGCTGTAGTAGGGACAACAGAGAAAATGAAACAAAAAAATGCAGACAAGCACTGTACAGATTCATTTCCAATCCCAAGAAATAAAAAGGAGAGAAATATAATTATCAGCCAGTCCAACTTCAGTTGCTAGACACTTTGGAAAAGAATTATTAAATAATAATTGATTGTTTAATCACCTAAAGGATAATAAAGTGATGAAAATGGCCAACACAGATTTGTCAAGAGCAATCTGTGCCAAACCAATTAAATTGCCTTTCTTTACAGGTAACTGATTTAACTGATAAAGTAGAAGTAGATATAAAACACCTGCACTGTTATAAAGCATTAGATGCTGCTAACCATAGAATTTCAATAGGCAAACTAGGGAAATATGACCTGGGTGAGTGTAAATGCATAATTAATTTAAATTATATGTTCAAGGAGCAACCATAAATACTCTGTTTTAGAACTGAAAAGGCCATTTCAGATGAAAATTAACAGAAGACCACCCAGACAACATCTAAACTATCTTACAATGGAGTGTTCAGGAAAAATACAAGTGAAAGAAGGCAGGAGGGGACACACAAGCATTCTGGGTCATTGTCGTCCAAAATCACTGAATCACAAATAAGATTTATAAATTGGAAACAAAGTTCTAAATAAATAAATCAACCAATCAAACCTCTAGTATGAAATTTCATTAAAATACTGAAAATGTAGCATGTGGAAAAAAGCCATGAAATGCATCAATGTGAAATCAGGAATAAGAACCTAGAAAGCAAAGCTGAAGGAGAACAGAGGGCATAGGATGTAAAGGGTGCTTGTAAAACAAACTCACTTTTGGGTACTAGCAAGACTGCAAAATACAGAAGATAATTATTCTCAGCACTGATAGAATATGAGGGTTTTGAAACACCAAAATAGATGCTTTTAAATTGCAGACTGTAAAAGAAAAACTATAAAAACAATAGATTTTTAGAACATGACATACAAAGAAGAGTTGAAGCAACTTGATCTACTTGATTAAGGAAAAAAAAACACATTAAAGAAAGATTCATGAGAGACTTACAATGCAAAAATCTTAAAAATGACAGTCATCCTATACTTGGCATGAAAGAACAAAAGACAAGCATTATAATTTGATTCAAAGACTTGCTTTAGATATTAGGAGAAGTTTTCTGACTAAAAAGGGTGATAAGTCTTCAGAGATTTCATGAAAGACTGCAGAAACTCTTTTGATTTATTGTTGTTCTAAACACAGTAGACAAACAGCTATTTTGATTTTGGAGCAAAGAGATGCATAAAATCATTTCATATAGGGTTAATAAATTTCTATAGTTTATGAATCTTGTTACAGCTGAGCAACTCCTGACCAACAAGTGGCTAAGCAAACCTAATTCAGAATTTCTAGTTGTTTAAAGAAGAGGAATCTCATAAGTTTTTATTGAAAGTCACTAAAATGCACGTAATGAAATGGATATTCAACTCTAAGAGTGATAAAAACTTATTAGAGTGTCAAATGCTGATAGCTTTGTGGTATATTTTTAACGATTTTACTTTATTTAAAGAAAACTTTGTTTCTAGTAATAAATTGGTATTACAGGTAAGATCCATTACTGGCAAGGACAGCTGAGCTTATATTGTTAACTGGGGTTCAAACCTTGCATTCAAACACTAATTGCAATTAAGACAAATGTGAGAGCTCAATACTTTTGGCAAATCACTTCTAAAAACAGCTCCTTTAGATGGAAAAGATGAGCCCCTTTGACATTAAGGACAAGAACTTAATGAACTGTAAACCATCACATATGGTGACAGCATCCCTGCTGCTGGAAGAGAGAGGACAGAAAAATGAAAGAAAGAAAACCACCTTTTCTGTCAGTTCATCAAATGACTCTAAAACTGTGAATATGGTCAAAGTGAAAATTTTCATTTGGTGGTGACACTTGGTCATTTGCAGCTGCTTTGAAACAAAAAATATGTAGCAAACATTTTCTATAAATGACTTACCAGTACCAATTCAAACCCTGCTTTTTTTTCAAAGCATTAATGAGTTGGATTAGGCCTCAGGAGTGAGATTTTCAGTCCTATGGAGAGGATGCTTAGAACATATCTCATATAGTAAACCCATCTGTTTCTCTAATACAGCTTCACTTGCTGATTTATTGGTGGCTGCCAAGAAATCACACTGCTCGTTTATTTTCAATGTCTTTTTTGACCTGTTGGGTGCTTTTATTTTTCTTTTAATGGATGTTTAATTAATATCTTTTATTTATGAAGAGAGCTAGTGATTTTGTAAACATGATCAAACTGCCAAGTTATCAATTTTGAGTTCAGGTAGTATGAAAAGTGGAATATTGGTATGAGACTAAAAATAACCTGAAAATCTGTGTAAGGTTCTCTTGGCTTCTAAAGTAAGGAATCTGTATTACAGAAAATGGACCATTTGTTTATAGCTGTTTGTATTTTGTTTTTCTCTTTTGCAGTGAATCGACAGGACTTTCTAGACTTTAGGACACATTCTTGAATACACCTGAAGCAAGCTGGATTTTTCTGTCAAAAATTGGAAACAAAGTTCTAAATAAATAAATCAACCAATCAAACCTCTAGTATGAAATTTCATTAAAATACTCTTGCTAATATCTGACAATGTGTTGACCAGTGTTGGGGCTGCTGTGATATCCTCTTGATAATGCTGAATGCACTTGTACAAAAACAATACCAAACCAAATTGTACTGTGTCTTTTTGGCTATAGGACTCACAGGCACACAACAAATATGGAACATAATGAACATGCTACGTGGTAGTCCTATTTTTTGATAATTATCTTTTACATATCTGAATAAGCTTATGTTCCTGAAGGTGTAGAGATGCCCTCGAGGAATAAAAGCACGAATTAACACTCTAGTGCACATGTTAATTAGGATTTAATTAGGGAATTTAAAAAATGCAGAGTGCATGTTTTCAGCAAGGGCATAATTATGAACTTACTGCTTGCAGGGTTTTTTTCCCCTCATATTTCTCATTGTAAATATTATAATTGTCAATTTAGGTAAAATTCAGGAAATTCAAATTCTATTTCAGTTTTCATGAAGAAACATTTTTTCCTCTGGCACATTCTCATACAACATAATTTCTTAACATTCTTTTTCCAATTTATACTGTTGTTTTTTTTTACGTTACTAAGTCAGCATGAAAGATATTAAACTGTTTTTCTTGATGCTTTTACAATATTCCCTGCTAAATATACCCTAACACTTTACCTTCAGCCTCTGCTGTTAATCTGAGTAACAGTGATGAACTATGGGTCAATATAACTAGTTCCCTCATGTAAAGTGCAGACCTTTTTATAAATATTCTTGTTCCAAAAAAGAGAATATCATGGAAATGCCAAGCTATATTTCAACATCACACTACTCCCCCAACACCTGCTTCCCACTCCCACCTTTCTATACTAACTAGATTTTCCACCTCATTCGGACACTGATGGAATTGTGATATCAATAATCTGTGAATTTGGGACGTGATCTAAAACAGCATCATGTTATTGGGGAATCCTCCAGCCACTCCTGTGTGTCTGGGAATTCTCTAAGACTTCTCACCTGAAAATCCACGTGAGACAAACCTGCAGTAAAGGCAGTTATGAATATTGGTCTGACTGGGTTTGAACAGAACTTGTAACTAGGGACTTTCTAATGGATGTGAATTAACAAGATGATTAAAGCTTTAAAAAAAATCAAATCAAATCAGTAGTTTACTTCTTTCAAGACAGAGCTCTTTAAACATAAGGTAATCTTGTCAAATACCTTTCTTCCTTAATTATTAATGCTAATTACTGTTTGTCATTGTTTTCTTTTTTAAATCAAAAGTGTTTCAACAAGCTTCCTTTGCAACTTCTTGATTCCTGCTTTTACAGTTCTCAGTAAACTTGAAGATGATGCAAAGTATATAATCTCCTGCAATGGAAGACCATCCCAGGAATCTGCTCCCTCAGACTTTCCTCTTTTCCACTTTTATCATTAAACAGCATTAAAACTCATTAATCAGACTCCTATATGCTTAACATCCTTGCAAGTGATTGCATTCTTTCATTCTGACTGCACAGATAGGAAAAAAGTAAAACTTTTTAGGAATTTCTTTGATAGAATACCAGTAAAGGCATTGATAGCACAGCCTAGGAGGCTCAACCTTTTTAGAAAGTTGTGGAACAGTTTTATAAGGCATGGAAAACATGTATGAAGCAACAATAAAATACTTATTTGGGTTAGGAGTAGTGACAATTTCTGAAACAGTGATAAATCAACCTGAGAGTCTGGGGATTTCTACATCCACATTTACTTTCTTTGTTTCCATGTGATGCATTTTTATTAACTTGCTGAACTAAGATTTGAAAGAATGAAATGAAAACCCAAAAAAAAAAAAAAAAAGAAAAGAAAAGAAAAAGATCCTAAAAAAAAAAAGAAAAGAAAAAGATCCTCCAATGATACAGAATGCTGATGCTATGTTTAGTCGCATGAGTGATTTTTCCTGCTGTTATTTAAGCAGACAATTTGCGTTCTGCTTCACTGAAGTCGCTAGGTTATTACTGGGGGAAAAAGAAAACAGAGAGATAACAACCCTTTGAACACAGAAGCATTCGTGGGTTAGCCAGGAAGAAAACAGCGTCTAAGATGCTAAATGAGAAATACTGGCAATATGCATGTATGTTAAAAATTAATTAATCTAACTTCAGACACAAATTTTGTGTATTAAAAAAAAAGACAAAAACAAAAACAAAACACAACACTTTATTGGAGTATGTCTATATTGTTAGAATAAATAATTCTAACAAACAGCCAGGACCTCAGACTTGCACAGAATCATAGAATCACCAAGGCTGGAAAAGACCTCTAAGAACATCCAATCCAACCATTCACCTGTCACCAATATTTCCCACAATACCATGCCCCTCAGTTCAACACCTAAATATTTCATGAACACCTCCAGAATGTTGAAAAACACTTGGTAAGAGCTGAGAAATCTTTATTTTTATTCTACCTTTCTGCTGCCACTGCAGCTGTTTTGCTGTTTTCCAGCACCAATTGTTCCTTTACTTTTTCAAGGCCAGCTATTTACTATATTGGATTTGTAGATCCATATTTATCTTGGAAAAACCTCACAAGGACAGTCTGGTCACTAACATTCACAGTTCTTCATTTCCAGGATGCTTCATGCATCCCAAACCCACACTAGGCTTCTAGCTCATGACTGCTGGACCAAGAAGGAAAAAGAACTTGTCATGCTGACCTGGGTCCAGCTGTATTTTGCTGATTCTGAAAAGTTGTTCATATCTTACCGCAGATGTTCCCAGAGCCTTCTAGGAAGGCATGTTGCTTTAGCTGTAAATAAAATTCTGTTGTATTCTGTGCTATTAGCCTAGGAGCTTAGCAGGAAAAGATAGGGAACAATCTCTAAAGCATCAGTATTTCCCTTCCCATTGGAAGTTTATACTTCCAATGTTGCTCTGACTAGAAGGAAGAAGACAGATGACTTGTAATGACTAAGAAATATTTCTGCTTAGGTTGTGGAAAATTTGAGATGCTATTCACAAACAGAACCTAGTGAATGGCTTCTGCTCCAATTCACCTATGCCTGTTTTAGTTCAGAAAGGAGGAATTAGAAGATCTACTGTTTTATTCACATACCTCATACATAAAGAGCTAAGATGCAAGTCCCAACAAAGATAAGTTGAAGTCCTTAACTCACAGTGCATCCTAGTATGAACTCATAACAATTTCAAATAATTTATTCTGTAGGCTTTTAAAATCAATCCTTATGCTCATCACTGCTTCCTCCATTTCTTCTTTCTTTCTCCACAAGTAAGTCATAAAGCTGAACTTGGGATATCAACATCCTAGCTTTCCAAGATGTAAACCCCACCAAATAGAGTAGTTTTCCACTTAAGAAGCATTAATAAATAATGTGGCTTTGGCCAAAGGTGGAGATAACAGCATGTTTGTCTTCTTGGTTCTTGATGTGTTATTATAACATTAAAACATGGCCATGGACAGCTAACAGTCAACCATAGAAATGAGATTTCAGTTTATCTGCAGATTCAAAAAGAAGAATTTATCAGTGTTGTTGGGACAACAAAACAAAAAAAAAATAAATAAAGAGAACTGCTTGAATAATATTCTGGTTCTTGTTTTCTTCTTCAGATGAAATACGTATGTGTTTTCTTATGTGTTTGGTTATGGTCTGTATACACATCAGGCACAACACACACAATTTTACAGCTGCAACATGGCCTTCAAGAAGACATACTGCCCCTAATGAGCAACATAGGTAGGCTTTTAACAATGGAGGAGATGGCTGGAGGTACTTCTTTTTCTTTCTTTCTTTTTCTTTTTTTTTTTTTTTTTTACCTCAGACATAATTATTTGATAATTTTTGTTATTAGACTTTCCAAATAAAAAAATAAAATAAAAAAGTTAAAAATAGTCCCCTTTCTGTGTTTACACTTATCTCCCCCCACTAAGTTCACTTTCAAAAAGGAAGACTGTCTCATTTCATTTCACACCAAGTGGTCATAGAAACAAAACTGAACAGTACAGAGTAAAAGCCTTCAGGATCTTCAAGTTAATTATGCAACACTTATTATACTTAACATTAATAATAATAATGAACAATAGTAATAAGTTATTGTCTTTAAAAATAAAAACAAAACAAAACAAAACCCAAAGAACAATACAACAATGGTCTCTAAACAATGTCTTCTTAATTTCAAGAGCGAAATATGCAAGAAATACTATGCTTGTTACGAGTTAAGGGTGACGCTTGGACAGTCACAGAGGATCCATACCTTTAATTCTTTACTCTTAAATTTTAATGGTCTTAGGGTGCTTTCACAGTTTCCTAGAATGTAGTTCCATACGTTATTAGACCATAAACTTTTAAAAATGCTTTAAGGGTACCTAGTTTGCTGCATGTTGTGGTATCTCTGGTATCCCACTAGGATGGGATAGCATTTGGGATACCAACACTTATGAAAATCAGCACTACTCACACTTATTTCCTCATTTCTGCCTAGCCCACTAAAAATTGATGTGATAGCAGCTTTGCATCATCTCTAACCACCAGATATGCTTTCTAGATAATTAGAATCAAAGCAATTATGCTTTTAAGTGCTGTGATAGTCTGCCCAAAGATCTGAAATAACTTAAAACTGAAAATGTGAAATCTGCCAAGATGCTGCAAATGTTATCCTGTGCTTTTAGTCTAAGATGACAACTTTCAAAGGAGTCATGCTGCTCACAGCTATACCAGAAGTACAGTGGCATGCAGGGAGATTCAGGGGAGGGCAACAGTTCTGAAAATAATACTGGACCTCATGACTTAAGACAGTATTTAAGACTTTACTGCAAGAACTGAAGATTACTAAAAGTAATAGCAGAAAGCTTTTCACACATACATTTGCTCACAACGAGGACGATTACTTTTGGAGTTCAATCTGACCACAGACTTTATGCATTTGCCAGAACAAATAGTGATGCACGTAATAGAATTTTTGGAGAGGATTAGCCACTGCACACCTGATTTGTACTGAAGAGAAGCTGGTTGAGATGACAGGCAGTTATCTCTGACTCAAGCATGACTGCAGGTCACTTGAAGACGTGATCCTGTAGGAGTTTTCCCAGCCTGAAATACCTGAAGGTCCTCACCACATGAATTAACCTCAAGCAGAACCACTTTGACAGAGAGATGAATTCTTTTGCTCCCATGAGACGTTACCTTCAGTTTTTATTCTCTATAAATGTGGCAATCAGGATTTTAGATCTTTAGTGCAGTTAAAATTAATACTCCTCTTACCTAGTTTGAATACTGCAGCACACATCTTTGAAATATGTTCAGTCCATAATTTATATTTCACTGAAACACTACTTTGTTAAGAATGCAATTTAGACATGCTTTTGTGGATCATTACATTCTCTTCTCCATCACTTTTTTCAGCTGTTTGAGATATCCTGCATCCTTGAATCATAGTCTCTCAAATCTGCACAGCTTTCCCACACACAGCCAGTGCTCTGAGCACATCTCTGTACAAATGTATGTATTCTTCCCCTCATCACCTATCTTCCTATTCCCTTTGAAGACATTTAGCAAGCAACCAAACTGAGTGTGTTTCACACTAGAATACTAACATCGCTTTATACAAGGGGAGGCAGGGATCAACCAGTTCAGAAAGGTTAGTATCCCTGTGAACTTACTTATTCTTTCAAAATGAACGATACTAAAGATTCTGTAAAAGAAAAAGAAAGTAAGGTGCAGCGAACAAGCTATTAGGTTGAGAGAAAGGTGAAAGGCTCAAAAGATTCATAAAAAAATAAAGAAGCTTTGCATGCTTCTAATGGTATTACTTCTAGTGCACTAGGGAGGAAAAGAAGGCCACTGCAAGGTGATGTGAAGGCTGGGGAAAACTGTTATAGGAAGAGGAAAAAAAGGAAGTCAAACCCCACAAGAACACCTCAGAGAGCTGTGGAGCTGCTGTGTAAGAACAAAATAGAATTCTGAGAAGAATTTTTAGTGAATGTTTGAGAAGTTTAAGGGCATATAGCATTATACTAAGATTACAGGAACTGAACTAAAATACAATTTCATATATTACTTAAAATAAAAATCTACAGAGTGGATTATAGGCTAGCTGGTGATCTAGGGGTTGGATCTTGCCATCCAACATTCCTTCATCTTAGCTTCTGCCCTTTCCTGGGTAGGCTGAAAAACACCTAAGTCTGGTCACTGAATATCCATCCTAGAGCCAGTGACTCTTTGTTGGCCAGGAAAAGCTGCTGTTGCTGCCACCTAATAAGAGAAGACAAATCCATAGGCACATATTTTAAGCAAAATGTGCTCCAACACAGAATCAGCAGTAGTTATCATTGCAAATGCAGTTCAAAAGTTGGGTTCAAACATCCATAACTTCTACAATGGTATGACTGTCAAAAACTAAGATTATTATCTCCAGATACACTTTTTAACAACTGTTCCACAACTGCCTATTGCTGAGTTAATCTGATGAGCGGTAGAACATGTAGCAGCATATTTGAAGAAGGACAGACTAATTAAAATGGCTTTGTAATGAAAGTATTTGTTGAACCAGGTTGAGTACTGAGAGGGGAATAAATGGCTACCAGAGAAAACAACTCAGGCTATGTAAGAACAAAGAAATATTACTAATACCTTCCATCACACTCTTCCTTTAGGTTGCAATTTTCTGCTGAAGCAAGAACCTTTTTTGTCCCTTATCAGTGACCTATAACCATTTATCAGGTCAGAAAAGAGCCTCAGCAAAGCTTCTCAAAGTTTTCTGAAGTCAGTAGTAGCAATCAAATCCTCCTTGAGTAAGTTTGAATAAAAATCCTGCTTTGTTTTTTTTTTAATTAAAAATTATTTGCTGGTTTTAAATTATGTTCAACACTACCACTCACAGGTGCCATACACAAACCTATTTGTTCTTTCCAGACTATTTAGCAATATATAGAATTTTGTTAGTTTACATATGGATAACTTTTTTATATTAGCAGTGGTTCAAATTTGTTTCTGCTTTTAGATGCGTATATATCTAACTGAGCTGTACTTGCATGTATGTAGCTCCAATTCCTATGAAAATTATAGGTGTGTCTCATGATGGATTTACTGTAGATAAAGGCCTACTCAAATTGCAAGCTAAAATCTAACACAGTTTTCCTTAACACTGTAAAAATTTGAAAACAAACAGATCATGGGAAGTACCAACTCATCTCATTTTAACTGACACATTCACACCTTTGCTGAAAGCATCTTTAGGTTAGAGAAAGCTTTCTGCAAGGTTGGGTTAACAATGCACCAGAGCTTATGTTTACACATTGATAGCTGTATCCTGGAAACTGAAAAAGACAGTTTACTAAGCAAATTAAGAATATAATTTAACAATGTATAATTTAGTTTCTTTCTCCTCTTGTGCCTAATGCTGCTTCTGATACCTAAAGAGTGATCATTGGAAAATGTTCACTTCTTTCTGGAAGTTCTACCGAATGGAATAAACCTAGCAGAGTGTTCTGAAAAAAAAAAGAAATGTTGCTTTAATCAAGAAGTAAAAAAAAAATAAAAAAAAATAAAAATCAACTGAAGTTCAACTGGGTTCATCAGTAAGTAAAATGAGGCTTATACTGTAACTATCTAAATATTATTCAAATCTGTTTCAAATTCAGGGACAATCAAAGATGTCTCTGCTAGAAAATAAAATTAAAAAAAATATTGAAGAGAGCAGTCACTATATACCAGTATTTTTTCCTTGCACTTCACTACAATGTCGCTAGCTATCCATCAAAGCAAATTGAAAAACTAATCTCATTTTTTTTTAATTTGTTGAGAAATACTTTAGCAAAATTACCCACATATATAGTTTCATATTTTCAAGTATAGATATTATTCCTTCCCCAGCTCCAGCGAGTTTTACTTTGTGGCTACTTGTAAGCAATAGCAACGGTTACTTCCTATGTAGCTTTTTCATACTAAGTACAGATCTCCAGGCAAAGACTGGAGATCTTTGATTTGTACCCCAATAACCCAAAGTATAGCATTTTTTCCTCAGTAAAAATTACAAATTAAATCTTAAATGATTAACATTCAACTCCTAAATTGTGAAGTTCTACAAGCTCATATAAGAAGGAACAAAAAGTACTCTGTCCCTACTTTGGGTTATACTAATAACTTCACAGAAGGATCTACTTACAAAAAAGAAATGAAATAAACAAATATGAAATAATCAGATTTTTTTTCCCATGATGTTCTTACCAACAAAATCTTACCATCACCAATGCATAACTCAATGAATTGCTAGTGTTACTTTCTATTATTTAAAATAAGATCAACAAGGAACTGTCTTTAATATTTTTTTGCTTAGTATCTGTTTATTCAACATGAATGTACCCTAACTCAGCAATTATGGGACCTGTATTATTTGCTTTTAGTGCTTTAGGCACTGTCAGGATTTACTGTTCATATCTGGGAAAGAAAAAACAAGCTCAAAGATGCACTGGATGGTTTTTCCCTCTGAAAATGTACATTTACAATTAAAATAAATTCCAATGATTGAACACCATTGCTTTGCTTCTGCTTCCATTATCTGAGCATTTATTTTAGAAGAGAACAACAGTAAAATATTTATTTGCAAGAATTAGAAAACATCACTTTTGGCCTTAGTAAAACCTAAAATGCTTATTAAAGATCACAGCAAGATTTGAAACACCCAGTTTCCCTGTAAAGCTAAAAACTGAACAAAACACATGCTTTTTTTTTTTTTTTTTCTCCTAAGCTCACCTACAAGTCTAAATCAATTCTTATTTGTGACACCATAAAGCAAGTGGCTCTTTGAAAATATGATACAAAGAAACCTTAAGTACCAACCCCTTGAACTAAATGTGTATTTTGAACTTACCCCTTCCTTGATTCATAGTATTTGTTAAAGAGTTGAAAATTGCCCAAAGCGTCCTTACCAGTTTAACTTCTATGCAGTACATGTAAGTTCAATAACTCACTGCTTTGTCAAGTTATTTTTTTTTAATATGAGGGTCTTATTCTATGAAATTCAGTGACATTCTCGTATACTTGTGTAAGTATTTTTCATGAGTAATAAATGAAACATTACAATGCAATTTCAGCACATTTATAGATACTGTTCATTAACTGGTAGGCTGCATTTAACTCACTGTATTTTTATGTGCTCTGGCTAAAAGGTCTCAAACTGGTTTTGATGGCTTCCCAAATAATGAGAACTGGCTACTCTTCTCTTACAAGTGGAAGCTACTTCAGCTGCATCCTGCTAATCTGCTAGAACTAAAGAGAAAAGTCACAATTACTTAATAGCATGCTTTTGGAAGTAAGTCTATCATGGGACCTCTCTCACTCATCTCAAGAGTGGGTGTCCATTCTTGTCTGTCAGAGGCACAAAAAGACTCCAAGATCATCTAGGGCACAGAGTAAGTATAAAATTATACCACAAGTTCAGATCTTCTGTAGTTTAACACATGCAGAATGATACAAGGTTTTAAAATTTCCCTGTCTCTCCTACTTCCAAAGTTGAATCCACTCTGGCTGATAAAACATTTTGTCCTCCAGTTTCTATTAATATTCCAGTGGTCATATGAACTCTACTTTTATATAGGTAGTGATAAAAGTAAACTACTTTAGTTAATCTACTTAAGTAGATAATTAAGTAATTTAACCATTTGTTTATTACTATACCTATTTCTGCTGTCTCAAATGGGATATGCAATACAATTAATTTTCAAAATTTTCAAGAAGCAAATTAAAGCCAGAAATGTCTCCTTTTTATAATTCCCATATTTTATATAATTGCAGCAAGCTTGCATTCATTCAGGCCTTTCACAACCAAAGCCATATTGTATTGACCAAAAAGAAACAAGCCACCTAAACATATACACATATACAATATGTGATTTCGTCACATCTCCTGATAAATGCAACGTATTATCTCCTTCATTAATGCAAAACAAATGGTAAAAGAAATCTTTTAGCACTATAGTAACTAGATCTATACAGAACTGCTATATAACAAACAGTACTACCAATACTCTTAGGTTTCAAATAGTCAAACTGAGTCATTTAAAAAGGCTGGTTCACTTTAAAAATGCAACAACTAATCTCAAAATTATTTGTTCATTGTGAGAAAGAAGTACAAATATCATTTAAAACTGCATACTGAAATACACACAAATCAGCCTGGCCATCAGCTGTTAATGGTTTCATCCTCTCAGTTGACAGAGTTGGGAAAGGAAACATTATATATTATTAATATGGCTGGCTAATTTCTAATTAGGAACCCATTAGCTGTTCTAACAACTGTATATTTTGATGGACTTGTAGCCAACCTGGCAAAACAAAACACTTATGAGGTGACGTCTTGCATGGGATTCCTCCATTGTCATTTAATGCCATTCAGAATTTGATTAAAACTAAAACTAAAAATAATAATAAAAACACTTCTCATTTCCTAGGTACATAGGGTCCTGTTACCTTCTCCTGGGGGTTTTTGCACAGAGGACCATTTTTGTATCTTTTCATTCACAAAATTTTTTTGTTACTAAGTACTTCCTAGCATAATTAGGTATTTCCAAGCAAACCAGAGTTTATACATCTAAGTTATAAATTAAAAACCTAACCTAATGAAAAAACATACACTGAAAGGCATATAGTCTTAAATTGATCTTAATTGGTTTGTGCATATCATTAAATCAGCATATAAATTCAACACAGGTGGTAGTTTCTTCTCAGGGAGGACTAGTAAGAAATTCCATTTTGTAGTAAAATTAAGTAAATATGGGAAGGATTCAGACTTTAATAGAACAAGATACAGAATCACAGGAGTTGGAAGAGATAACAGGGTCCAATTTCCCTGCTAGAGTAGGTTCATAGAGTAGGTTACACAGAAATGTGTCCAGGTGGGTTTAGAATATCTCTGGAAAGGGAGACTCCACAACTTCTCTGGGCAAGTTGTTCCAGTGTTCTGTCACCCTCAAGATAAAGACATTTTTGCTCATGTTCCTATGGAATTTCCAGTGTTCCAGTTTGTATCCACTGTCCCTTGTTCTGTCACTGCACACCACTGAAAGGAGCCAGACCCTATCCACTTGACTCCCAAACTTCAGACTTTTATATGCATCAATAATGCACCACTCCTTAAGTCTTCTCTTCTTCTGTATGAATAGTCCCAGGTCTCTCAGTCTTGCTTCATAAGGGAGATGATCCATTGCCCCTAATCATAATCATATACATACCATATATATGTGTATATGTATGTACATATGCAAAAGACCAATCATTACCTGATGTCTCCCAAAGTAAAGTGCACACCAGATACACAAATGTAATATACTGGGAACTACAATGGCAAAGAATAACTACCTACAAAAAAAGATATAGCGTTTTTTGATTCAAACCTTATAATGTTCTCTAGAATAAAATGGACTGAGAAGCAGCACAACATTCAGGTAGGTCAAAGCTTTTTGTAGATTATAATTGGATGTCAAGTCACTGAAAAAAGGACATGTTTTAATTAAGAAAAAAATTTCTCACGAGATTTCACATCTGAAATTAAGCAAGAAGCTCATGTATTCTCCAGTGTTGGCAAGTTGTACTCTGTGAACCTGTAGTCTCACTCAAAGCAGCAAAGGAATATCTCTTACATGATTTATTTTTTTTTTTTGTTATACACAAATTCCATTTTCTCTCCCTTCTCTCCTATATAAGTATATATCTCCTATATATCCTGTGTTCATTTACATCACTCCTATACATTTAGATCTACTTTGGGAATGATAAGAAAATGTGAAATATGTCTATGAATAAAGGGCATAACTGAAAACTCCAGGAGACCAAGTTAGATTGTGATTCAAAATTTCTCTGTGCAGCACTGTCTTGCTTTCCAGAGGACAAGCTGACGCACTTCAGACTCCAGCAATGGAGACCATGGTAACAAATGACAGGATACATAACATGCTCTTTCCTTTAAAGAGATTGAATTCTATGGTAATCACTATTTTAACAGATTGGTTTTTTGTTTGTTTGTTTGTTTGTTTTTGTTTTTTTTTAAACTTAAGCATACATACACAGGAGTGGTATGAGATCACACGTGAAAAACCTTTTCAGCTACCTTTGCCAAATCACTGTCCGTAAGAACAATATGCATTCAGACACTACTGAAGAATAGAAACTTCAGAAAAAGAATAAAAGCCAGCCACCATTAAATTTTCATCTTGAGCAATGTGGAGGAGCCTAGGTAAAACCAACAACAGAAGAAGGAAAAAAAGACCTTAAAGTTGACAACCAGAGTAGAGTGAAGTTTGTTGCTGTAGAAAAATAAATTGCTAGAAAGCTGAAGAGCTAGCTCACTGATTAAAGGAAAATTAGTATCTCATTGACACAGAATAGTATTCTCACTGGCAGCTCTTCACTTACCTAAAGGTGATAAAGTTGAGGTAGATAATATGTATGTTGAAAATATTTTTTCCCTTTTATCTCAAATTATTAAACTCAAATAATTCACACTGATATACAAATTTATATTCTTAGAGTTTAAGGATGAGAGACGTGTCATCTAGAAATCCACTGCTGCCGCTTACAGACTAATTCCTTTCTCCCTCTGAAACTGAAGCTGCCACATTAAGTGGCAACAATCTCATAAGCAATCAGGAGATATTTGGGACCTATGCATTGCAGAGACTAGTAGTGTTGGAGAGCCAGCAGACTATTTAAGTCGCTGTAAATGTTATATGCATCTTCATATGTGCATATACACAGTTTTTTAATAGCATGACTTAAAAAATTAGTAAGACAATATAACTTAAAGTTTAGCAGAGTTTCCAAATGAGAGTGTTTTTACTATACTGGTTACCCAGAAAGAAAGACAACAGCATCCTATATAATTTTCTAGTTTTACTTTGTCATAAAAGAAGAAACTACAAGACAAACCACAAAGGAATACTATACACTGTTGCAACACTCATTTATAAATATTATCCTTTACCTCTTATTTATGAGAAAACATTTCCCCACATCTCAAATCATCATTACACATTAAAGGAAGGTTTACACACACTCTTGGCCTCAACAATAAATAATCTTCTGCTTTCTCTAGTGAATTATAGCAAGAAAAATGCATTTATGCTTTCAAGGTCACAAGCACTCAAAAGAGGAAAATAGCTGAAGAAAATACTACCTTTATATTGCCCAAATTACAGTTTGTTTACAAGATAGGTTTGTGGAAATTCTGGCCAAAGTGTTTTATTTCACTTATTGTATAATGCTGTAGGATTTATTATGTATGTAGAGAAATCAAATTTAAGCCATTCTTATGCTATGAGGAGCAACCACACAGATGGGTATACATGTATAATATGATCTCAACCTTCAGTTCACCACTCAGGTTTCTCTCTGTTTCTCAATTGCCCTTTTGCATTTTTATACACATTTATGTGTTTAAACTATTAAATACTTAAATAATTTTATGTATATATATATATAAACCATCATATTCTAATCTCTTATCGATTGCTGCCAATACTATTGCTAATGACTAGAAGGATAAATTCAAAAAGCCAAAGCAATGGAGGCAATTCAATTCTGTGAATTGCTGAATGGAATAACAGAATCATGCCTGATATCTATGACTTCTCTGACTTTTTTACTTTAGAGTTTTGCATTTTCCACATTTTCCCTTTGCTTGATTTTCTTTGCTAACTATATTGACTTAAAAGATCTCAGACCAAAAGTACATTTAGACAAGTGAATGTAAAGTATCCTCTCATATATCAGCATTTCATTATTTCCTCATATCTAGATAAAACCAGAAAATCTTCAGCATACTGAAGGAGAACAGGATGATTTTTGAGATGGTTAAGCAGACCAATAAAATTCAGCTAAAACAAACAAATCCAACAAGTACTCTGGAAGTTT
This sequence comes from Cyrtonyx montezumae, assembly GCF_038088225.1. Lineage (NCBI taxonomy): Eukaryota > Metazoa > Chordata > Aves > Galliformes > Odontophoridae > Cyrtonyx > Cyrtonyx montezumae. Next base: position 4,155,712 of record NW_027071903.1, read on the forward strand.
GCTTATTTTATAGACTTCTATAAAGCTTTTTTTTTTGTCCTTCAGTATTTATATTCATTTTTATGAATTAGTATTCATTTTTACATAATATGTCAGACTTTCAGACCATTAATTGTGTTTCTGATTCACAGTGATGACAGTATCAACAAAAATCTGTTTAGGTTCCTATAATTTGGATCTGTGTCATGAGATTATATTCTAAAATAATTTATATGAAAACTTGAAAATAGGCATAAAAAAGCCTTGTTCCTATCTCTACATAGTACGCTCCACATTTCTGATGTGTTTGTCTGGGTACAGTATAGAACAAAGTTTGTTAGAATTACTACCTTTGTTCATGAGCAAAACTGAGTTTCTATTAAAAATACTCAAACAAGTATGGTTTCAAAGCTAAGCCCATACAATGCATTATTGTAAGTCTTTTGGGAAAGATCTCTCTTTTGATACAGAATTTCTAAAACACTATCATCCTAATGGCTTCTCTAATGCCAGCATCTTCAAAGAGGTCAGCGCTTTATCAAACTAGCAGAATAATCCACTCAGCTCCTTAGGGGTTAAGTAAAAAATTCATACAGTCTTATCTCCATTCCTCCCCTAAAAGCAAATTTTTCATCTTGCTAGAACACAAAGAACAGTTTTCAGACCTAAAAACTTGTCTGCTAGAAAAAAAAGGTTTATAAAAACGTCTCACCTTTTTTAAAAAAACTGTGACAAAACAGGCAGCGGATGTGGGTCAGACTGGTAGGGAAAGAAAAAGCAGAATAGACCTTTCTGTACCTATTACTCTAAATTACAGCCTTACAACACAAGCTCTCAAGCAGTAAGTGACAGTGATCATACTTCAAGGCATATGGACAGTATTTTCCTGTACCTGTAGGTGTGCACACTATATGCACGAACAAAGGTACATGCTAACAGGAATAGTCTCACAAGAACAACGTCCCTCTGATGGAGACAGTGTTGAAAATGGTAATGCTGGTTTTTTTTGTGGGGTTTTTTGTTTTGTTCTGTTTTGTTTTTGTTTTTATACAGCACAAAGGAAATTTTAATATCAGTCCATGTACATGAGTGAATATGGGCACCTGGAAAAGGCTGAGGATCCTTTTATGTATGGTAACTTATAAACTCAACTTATAAAATGTAATACTATAAGATTGAAAATTAATTCAGATACATAAAAGGAAGGTTTCCATGAGTAAAGTGTTAACCTTCTATGTGCCTTATGTTTTTACCACAAAACAATATTCAGCTAGTATATTACTATAAGACTGAATACACTGATGTTGAATCTGATCCATGAGAAGGAAAAGCTCCAGTGAAACTTGTGGTCACATAAGCAACTCTTCTGTTTTCTAAGTACAAGAACAAAACAGCTTCTTCATTACATCTTCTTCGAGACATAAGGCATTTGTGATAATTGAGTTACTGTCAAAACTCTGGGATGACCAACAGTAACTGCAAAGCAACCAAAAATAGTGAAAAGGAAGAAAAGGAATGGACACACAGTCCCAAAGCATTTTGTTGATTCTTCTCTCAGAACTGATGAGTAAATCACGAATTTAGGATATCTACAGTCTATGTGCCAGTCAGTCCAGCACAATGGCTTAGGAACAACAAACTGATAATTTACATACGGTTATTAGAAAAAAAACTGGCTAAGAAGGCCGTACTGCATACAGATTCTTCCATCCCTATCAAATCTGACTGGTATGCTAATGAAAGACCATGTGAAGATATAATTTACAAAAATAGAAGAAGCAAGATTTGCAGATGAAACGAGGATACTTGTTGGTCACAAAGATTCTCTTAAGAAGAGATGTATTATAATTGCTTAAGATCTGTACAAACAATGTCCTACCTAGAAACAAAAGAAGTTATCATCACGTTATCTTCTAAACCCATGTATGATATTCTACAGACCAGGATGTGCCTTTCAACAGTGCTAACTGCAGCAGCCTTGAAATTTCTGTTTATTACCTTTTTCCCCTATATATCTTAGATCTGCTGAGACTTAAAGCAGCCTGTGTTAGCAGTTTCCCCTTTTGTAGGTGCCCCTGAAACACACATTCATTAATGCAGTTCAAGTGCTGTGAAGTTTTTTATTTCAATTGTTGGGAGGAAGCTAGGAAACACAATTCTTCCAGTCTTTTCAGGTTGCATTCCTCTTTTTCTGTGCATAAGCTGGAGAGAGATCTTCTCTGTTATCAAAGGAAATAAGAGAAGCAACCCACTGAAAAGGAATATCAGTCTTCCAGTCCTCAACATTTTTTGCTTTTCTGCTGCTATTGCTCAGATCTGGGATCGGTATAATTACAGCAGTTTCACACTTGCAATTTTGTCTAATGACAAAGAAGATGACATTAATGCTATAAAATTACTGCTATCACGCAAGGTTGACTTCTGTACCTCTCTGGAGGAAGGAACTTTAATATACTTCTTCCTCTTAAGCCACAGCTCATCTTTGAAGTTCTTATACAGTACTGGTTCACAGCACATTGTGTACATTCCAACCAATATTCAATGCCACTTCTTGATGAGGATTAATATTTACACATGGCTTAGCAATTAGATTTAGTTGCAAACAGAACTGAGATAAAGAAGTAATCTGCTAGGACACTAAATACATAAAATTCACTGACTTTAATTCAGTCAACCTGTATCAACATGTGCTAGCACGTAGGATGCGAACAGACACCAACAAATCACCTTAAATCCTGTGTACTGTTTAAAGATTTATGCTTGGAGAAGAGAAGGTTCCAGGGAGATCTCACTGTGGCCTTCTAGTACTTGAAGGGAGCATATAAACAGGAGGGAGAGTAACTGTTTACATGGGTTGATAGTGATAGGACAAGGGGGAATGATTTTAAACTAAGACAGGAGATTTAGGTTAGATGTTAGGAGGAATTTTTTCACTGGGTGGTGACGCACTGGAACAGGTTACCCAGAGAAGTTGTGGATGTCCCATCTCTGAAGACATTCAAGGCAAGGTTGGATGTGGCTCTGGACAGACTGCCCTAGTGGTTGGCGACCCTGCGCTTGGCTTGGTGGTTGAAACTCAATGATCTTTGAGGTCGTTTTCAACCCAGGCATCATATGATTCTATTATTAAGCTATCGACACTAACTGCCTTGTATTGAATGACAATGAGTCTAATGCAGTCCCCAGTACTGAGCATACAGTTCACAAACAGAACTGAGTGATATTTAGTCCAACATAAGGAGCCATCAACTTCAACAAAATGCAAATCTCTGAAGTATACTGAGTCTATTTTGAAATTTTCTTTCGTAAAAAGCTACAACTATCTATTACCAAAAGAAAATTCCTTCTGAATTCTGAAAAAGCTGAGCAGAGTTTTAACAGAAATACTCACTGTTGCACATTAGTGTTCAAGTGCTCTGAATATCGAACATGCAATCTCAACAGTTCAAATGAGAACATTTGTACTTCTATACACTTTCAGACAACGCAGACCTTCCTTATTTGATTGCCCTAGAACACATCAAATATGATGGAATGCAAAAGATAAACCTTTCTCTTTTGAGGTAAGATCTGTTCTATATTCTACTGAACAGGAAAGTAAAATAAACTGAGAAGTTGTTCCCCTTTACATCCCAATCACAGAATCAACATCAGCAAATAAATTGTGTTTTATCACCTATTTTGTTGCCTCCTTATGTAGAAGCATTACTATTTACTAGAAGCATTCTTTGAATCTCTGCAATATCACAACTCCACCAATTTGATCTATAATTATGACAAAATATTAGAAGGCTGATATATCAGGCAGAGAGAGAACGTGAAAAAAAAAAAAACCAACAACCATACAAAACCTGGAAAATGAGAGAATATCACTGATTGTGATCACTGTAGTTATGCTTCACTCCTATCAATTAAATAATGTTATTATGTTTAATGAAAGTAGAATTCAAATTTAAACACATATGCAGTAGCACTTAACATAAAAGGATTTTTTTAAAAACACTTGATATTGAGGAAGAGATACTTTGAATTCAACTCTAAGCAAGCTTAAATACATACATTTAATGTATCTGAGTTGAATATTAACTGCCATTAATGTTAAAAAAATGTATTTTTCCAGTCTAAAAATGTCAAGTAAATGACTTTCTAAGCAGAAAAAAGAGGTTAAGAAAATCTTTCCTATATCTGTATGACAAGAGCAAGAGGCATTTCTTCACGCATTTTCCCAAAATACTACATGCCCAAACACAATAGTTTAGAGGAAGAAAAAATACAAGTGATTTCTTTTTAACAGGCTACATCTATAATCCACTAAACACAATGAAAATTTCTCTGCTGAGATCAGAGGACTCTAAATCTAGCATAATAAAAGAGAACAAACCTCATGTACTTTTGGTTCTCTGCAAGAAGTGGACAAAAAAAATCTTTCAATTATTAGAAGTGAATATGCCTACCTCTAGTTATTATCACACCAATAATACGTTCGTTCTTTTATTTTCGACAAAGTAGACTTCAATAGGATCAAACAAAAAAAAAGCAGTACAGCACTTTTCTGAAATACTACTTAAGTGTACAAAAGTATAAGCTATAGCAGATCTTTCATAACTATCACAGGCACTTGCTGATATTAATGAGAGATGCAAATGCATCAAAAAACTAGAAACTGATCTCAGCCAGGGAGTTAGTCAAAGAAAGCTTGTACTAGGACCTCCAAAATTGTTAAAGGAATCTGCAATAAAATTAAACATTTTTGTTTCTTTCTGAGCTGCCACACAATATTGTTCTTTTTAACCACATTGAATTCTAATACAAAGTCTTTTCACAAGTGCATGCATCCTTTCTACCATCCATTGCTGTGAGCTTTGTTCTGTATAGCTACGATGCCAGAATGCTGAAGAGAGATTCTTCCTGACAAAAGTAAATCAGATGCTATGCACAGAAAAGACATGAAAGTGTAGGATTACACTTATACTGAGAGTTGTTTTGTTACATTAGTAGGTTTTTGTTTATTGCCTGCCATATGTTTTTTATAGTTTAATTTTAAGCTTTGCATTGAGGTACAAATAACATTAAATATAGATGATTGCACTCATTGAAAGTGCAATTCTCTAAACAGCTAGTTTAAACAGCTTATTTTGGTTTGGCATTTTCTACACTGTGACGTTTGCTGTGAGAGGCTTTAGGGTCCAAATTAGCCCATGAGAAACTGATCTTTATAGATTATTGCAACAGCAAACAAGACAGATTGGCAATCATTTCTATCCTCCATCTTTTAAAGATAACATATTTGTCCAGGAAGCATCTTGTAACAAAACTTAATTCTGCTCACAAGCTCTGAATAAAAGAAAGAAAAGAAATGTAGAAGTAGGTAAGATGCTTCAAACAACATCTAACATTACATCTTTAATGTTCTATGGTGTCTGAGTTCTGTTATGAAGAATAACAGCTGAGCAAGAATAAGTCATGAAAAGTGCAGCCAGCTGGGGAGAGGAAAGCCTTGTGAGAAATAACATTTATAGTTTTTAGCCTTGTGGTTTAACCAATCAGCAGCTAAACACCACACAACCTTTTGCTGTATATATGTGTGTATACATATATACAAAACAAGCACAAAAAGCAATTTCTCACCACCCAACAATCAATGACCAGCCAATCATTGAGCAGTGACTGCTCCCTTCAGTATTATTGTTCATTTGTTTGATTTTTGTTGTATCACATGATGCCATGTGGCATGGAATATCCCTTTGGTCAGTTTAGGTCAGCTGTCCTGCTTCTGTCTCCTCACCCCGTGCTGGCAGGAGAGTACAAGAAGTGGAGAAACTGAAGCATCCTTGGCTCCAAACACCACTGCTCAGCATCAACTAAAACTTCAGTGTGATATCAGCATGGTTTTTCAGCTTAAGCCAGAACATTGCGTTGTACCACACATAATAAAGAATATCATCTCTCTCCCAGCTGAAAGCAGGACAAACATTCACCTTCCAAAGACACCTGTCCTTAGGCACCTGCTTAGACTAAGCAATTGTGCCTATATGTGTATATATAGCTCATTCACATGCAAAACATTAATAATACTCCTAGATTGTGCACCAGATTATTTTTACTATATTTAATATTAATAGAAGTGTGCTTATAGTAATAATGTCAATTTCCTCTATTTTTAAGATTTTTTTTTACACATTGGGAAATTATTAAGAAATCACTTCTTGATTGCCTAATTTTGCAATAGGTTTATGCAATATTCCCCATGTAAATTCTTTCTTATACAGATCAGCAAGAGTACGAATGGCCTGCCTTGAAGGCAATTCCTATTTTCTGTCTTGTTTCGGTATGCAATGAACACTGAATACAGAAGGAATGCACTTTCTGCAAAGGCACAATTTTACTATTCTCTAATCTCTTCAACAAGATGAGGAGTAGCCCATAATGCACCAACTTTTCAGTATCAGCTTTGTTTCTGATTTTAGCTGCCTATCCCAGTTATGTTAATTACTCCAGAGTGAAGAGTTGCCACCTGTTACCAGACATTAAGCACAGAGCCCACATATGATTCTCAAATACCCTCTTGAGTTCTTGAACTCTTTGAAATTTTATGGTGTCCTCTTTATATGGAAAATAAGAATCATAGAATAACTTATAGCGTTGTTTTTGCTCAAGCAAAAATATTTTAAAAGCATAAGTTGTTTGAAGATAAAACCCCTACTTGATATCAGAATAACTTATGTACTGTGAACATTCCTGCTCTAATCAGTAAGCACATCAGAAACCAACAGCGGAGCATAGGAAAATGTTTTATCCAAGAGATGAAAATGTCTTAGGGCAGCTCAAGACTGCAGAATAAATCTTCCAACAAACTAAGGACCTCCATAAATCTTAGCAGATTTTGCTTACTTGTTTGGGAAACATCTGTTGATACTGCCACAAGCGGCAAGTATGGGATTGGGTACACGTGTGCTTCTTGTAAAGGAGAACTGCAAATGAGATTGTGTATATTTATATTTCCAAAAGCATATCCCACATGAAACAACAAATCAAAACAAATTAATGTGCCTGAACATGTTTCTCTGCTAAAGAAGGAATTCCATGACAGCTGTTAATTGTTTTGCTTAACGTACCAGTAGCAAAAGAGGGACTGTGCTAAGAACATGAAGGCTGACAGTGACCTTAACACTGCCCTCTCAAAACAAACAGGGAATTGACCCTGCTGTGGCAGTTGAACCATATGCTGTGTTACTACTACCTATGACAGAACAACTCATAGCTAAAGAGAAGATATCAGTCAACAGAACTGAATCTGCAGCATTTCTCTTAAACACAATTCTTAGTGTGGCTCTTGGAATATAAAATCTAGCTACAGCACAATACTCCGGATGAGGCAGAGTAGAAAGAGAGAATCACCTCCCTTCCCCTGCTTGGAAGTTGATCACAAAACATCAAACTAGACACTAATTTCAAAATGTCTGCAAGTTTGACATGAAATCCTGGGTTACATTATTTAGAGTACACACTTACAAGAGTGGTTTGTTTTGTTTTTAATTTCAGTAACTGAGATCCATGAAACTGCTACTGTCAGAATGACCATTAGTAACTCCCTCTTCAAGTAGAGAACTGGGCTTTTCAGCTGCTTGGAGTAGCCACAGTTCTGGCAGTGAATGATGATCAGGGCAGATGTTTAATGCATCTGTCCCAAGGAAGAGCCAAGACAGTGAGATTATAACTTTTAAGAATGATGCCAAGTAACTTATTTATACACTTCCTACATCTATCACTTTCACTTATGGTGGGATAGCTTTTCATTTTTCTGAAACACACTGCAGAAAAGAAAAAAAAATCACACAGAAGGTGAATCGAAAGATGCAGAGTAATACCAAAGAGATAAAGTGAAATAAAACAACAGCTTTAACACTTCCAGAGAACAAAGAGCTGAAGCACTGACTAGATTGGGTTACCGAGAGATGTCACTGTCCAAGTTAATTACACTTTTGCATCAGCTTTGCAGCAGGATAACAAAGTCCTGGTTATGTTTATGCATCACGACTCTAAGACTTGAAACAAGTAAAAAGATGAAGGAAATCACCAGCTCTGACATTTTTTTTTCTTGCCACTAATGCAAGAGAAAAAATAAGATGCTTATGTGGTGTGACTGGCATATGACTTAGACTTTAAGGGAGCATAAGAATTTATCCTTGTTTATAGCAAAACAGAAAAATAAGGATCTGTTTTCTGAAAGCAGAACTTTCATTATTGAACACTGCTTTCCAGATACTTGAAGCATTTATTTATATTTTAGGATTGTGGAGAAGGGGAAAAAAAAGATTTAATAAAGTACTTGAAGAAAATAAGACAGAAGACACATAAATACTGAGAGCCAAAATTTAACAGAACCAGTATTACACCACACATATGGAGGACACAAGTTGTTCAAAAGCAGTCACTGTCTAATTCAGCAGTTATGCTCTTATTCCTCATATGCTCAAAGCACAGAGGTATGGGAGCCTGCTTCTAGACACTTCCATGAAAATCAAGATACTGACTCTTATGACAAAAAAAGGTCCCATTACAATTCACCAATCCAAATTCAATTTCAGTCAAGCATTACGATTTGTCTTCCCAGAAAGACGTCATTTTGTATTTCCACTTTTGTCCTAAGCCCTTTCTGTAGCAGGTCTGCTTTCAAACAGCTGCTGAACTTCACTGCAAAATTGCCTCTATTGATTAGGACATGAGCACAAATGAATTAAGAATAGAAGAGGTGCTTTAAAGTTGGAGATGGTAAGCTTATTAACTGTTATTACAGGCAGAGATATTACACTGCAAAGTATTTATTTCTGTCAGAATGTTGCTAGCAGAGTTCTAAGCCAAGTAAACAAATATAGCCAGGCATTCTTAGGTCTTTCTCTAAGAAATGGAGGAAGACAAGTACATAAGAGCTCTGCTGATTAGAGAGCACTGCCCGTGTGTGCACGTGCTCTCGCTGTCGGGATAGAAGGGAGGATGGATGTGCAGCAGAGCCCATGTTACTGCTCTGAGAAAGGCTCAAACTCTGCCCCACACTGTTCCAGCACAGAAAGAATGGCAGCTTCAAAGATTCCAAGGGTACGCAGTGTGAATATTTAAATATTACAGAATTTATGAGAATATTACTAATTGTTCTCTGCCACTTGGATACGTTGTTAAAAAATAAACATGTATACATTCCATTCTCCCTTCTATAAATACAAACAGTGGACTGTGTTTCCACCAGAAAGCAGGCTTTTCTGCAGCAAGCCACCACTGCTGTGGTATCAGTTATTTATATTTGCATGACAAACAGTTACTGGCTCTTTGCCTAAAGCGTTGGTGTTCGAACATTTGGTCCAAACAGCGCGTCTGCCAGCTAAGAACTGCACTGAATCTGTCAGAAAGCGTTAGTTAAGTGTGTCACCCGTGACAGCCTGCATGTGTATAACTTGCAGTTAAGCGCAAGTTAGTGACCACAATGCATTCCATACCAGGGTTGCATACACTTCCCACGCAAACATAAATAGTGATTGCAGCTTTAGAGCCATTCCTATTTTCTGACTGAGGCTGTTGCACTCCCACTACTTAAAAAATTGTCAGCTTCATGCATGCAATAGAAGTGGGCCAAGCCAGCCTCTACATTCAAGAAAAAATAAATAAATAGACAAACACGCACACATAGAACCAAAAATTAAAAAAAAAAAAAAAGGAAAAAAAATGCACACTTCTATCCTCGGGACTCAAAATCTTATGCATCCACTAGGATATTAAATACCATAAGCAAGCTCTCAAGCCACTTCACTGTTAAGATGCTACCATGCTCACAACCTGCTACCACAGGGCACTTCTTACCCCATCGATATGCAAAGTGAGCAGCTTGGGCAATCAAGTCCTACAATCAATACAATGAGCCACCAGAGCTCTCACCAGTCACTATTTTGCATCTCTTTAGCTGCACAACGCCAGATGTGCTCAGCTCCACTTTGCCCTGTGATTGCAATGGTAACTCAGAGGCAGAGGCTCCCAGCAGGGGCTGTTCTAGGAAGTCAGTTCTCTGTTCCACACATGCTTCAATCCCACTCCCTTTGAACTCAGTAGGAGCTGGTTTCAAAGAAAAGAGGAGCAAACCCAAAGGTACCCACACACTACGGGCAGTATCAGGCAAGGACTATTCCACTGGGATTTCATCGCTATTAAGGAAAACTTATTTTTGGTGCACAGAAATCTATTCTTTGCAAAGCAAGCAGAATGAATTGTAATAATTGAAAACAGCATGAGCACTCACTGTTAATTTTGGAGAAGGGATCTTGAAAACCAAACGGTTAACCATCAGATGCAAAGATAAAGAACTTAGCAGCCATTTATATAAATACCAACTGAATGTAATATGAATTTAACTGAACAGCAGATGGAAAGGAAAAGAGTTGTCTGTGCTTCTGACGAACCGCTTACCGTAAATGAAGTCAGCAGGGTATCTACTGAGTGACACTGTACTTAGATAATAAATACACCTCCCCTGGCAAACTGGGGACATGAAAATGTAAAACTGTTTTTGAGAGCTTAAAACATGTATGGAATATTCAATCTTTATTTGTTCCGGTCTCTGTATTACAATGAAGTAAATGAAAAAAAAAAAAAAAAACAGAAAAAACAACGCCCTGTATTTGTGTCTCTCCACTACATTATGAACACATTCTTTGAATTTTTATCCCTCAACCTAAATCAAAACCAACTGTATTCTGCTCTTTTATTAACCTGTTTCCTTCTGGGATACTGAGCCTTTAAGTCAACAAAAACAAGTCTGTCCATATCAAAATGGAGAACATAACTTTGTTTAGAGTTTTCTAAAACATTATTTCCACGTTAGATACGATGACTATTACTGTGAACTGTTTCAAGAGCAGTCATTTAAGACAAAACAATGTCTGTATATACTTTACGCTAATTTTCAACATAAGTATGCTTAAGCATGGGAATTAACCTGCTGAACAGTTCTTAATTACACCCACTGGAGGATAAGGGCAATCAGGACCAGCTCGCCAGACCTGCTGCACTCAGGGCCAGCAGCAGTGCTGCAGATCTCGATGGGGCCCGACCACACCAGCGGCTGCATCGAGAAGCAGAGCTAGCTCTGCGGGCTGTCAGCCCCAGCACAGACTGCTCTGTCAAGGGGACAAGGACCCAAGTTTTCTTTCAGACCCAGATATGGCAGGCAGAAAGCCATTGCTGAGTTTCTAGTGACTGTTCCTGCCTTCTCCTCACAAAGCTAGTTTTGTCAGTGCCATTCGTACCTTCTTTCAGTCAGAATGAGCAGGAACGTTTCAGACAATTTCTGTAGTGAATCTCTTTGAATCCAGCTTTCTGACTGAAATGGGTCAGAAAGCCTTCAAAAGAGCAATTGCGCTGGTAGGGGAGAAGACCCTACAGGGCGAGCAGCAGGGAGCAGGCATCGCTTACAGATGATAATTGCTTCCATAGGCAAAACAAGATGCAGAAGAGGACATCTGTCGCTAGTCTGTGACTGTTTATGAGCTCCGAGTGAAGCACACACACTGCTGACTGAAGGCTGTGATTGCCGTGGTCCCGCACTGCAGCCAAAACAGCAAGGCAAGCATGTGACACACAGCGTCCCTTCCTGTCACACACCCACCTGAAACTATTTATTTTTCTCCAAGTCTGCCAGTGTGGATATCAGACTGCAGCAAGCCCATGATGAAGAACTGTTAAATATCTTATCGATCGCTTTGCCCATACTTAAATGATTTTATTTTCCATATAATTTTGCAGCACTTCTCTGAGAATTGTACAGGAAGACCAAACTAGTCCGCATTCAAATGTTAGGTAGATATTGAAAAAGAAAGCTTTTTTTTTTTTTTCTTTTTCTATTTCCCATTGTTTTATTTGTAAGGCATTTTTCAATAATAAGAAAATATTACGACTATCAGCAATAAAACTCCTTTTTCGTATCTGAGATTTCCAAGCTGTTTGAAAATGCATCATGCTCTGTGTCACACTAGTAAAATTACACTTTGCCTCTCAAACTAAGAAGTATTTCCATTAAACAGCATTCTCAGAGAAATGTTTTCTCAATCGTGAATGCTTTGATTGACAAGGATTAAATTACTGCTGAGACATTCGTTATTTATGGCTTTTAACACCTGTTAGGTGTAAAATTCACCCTTTCACGTCTCTGCTGTGCAAGGTATTTGCTCCCACGTCGTTGTTTTGTGTTTTACACCAGTAATGACATTTCAACACACAGTGAAAAAAAAAAGTTGCCTTGTTGAATATAATGCTGAGGTGTTCTCTCCAAATTTGTATTTAATATTTCCAGACACATTTTTTTTCTCCAGAATAGAGTCAAAGAAATTCAAAAGAAAACTGGAGCATTTCTTGTTGTCCCCTGCAGTCTGACAAGAAGAAACAAAGATTTTCCTGGTGCCTATAGTCACTGCTCTATTTTAATAGGAATGGCAAGGAGAAATGGACAAAATGCATAAATACCTTGAAATAGTCAAGAAAGGATTCCCTTAAGCACTATGGTAAACAAGCAAAAAGTGACTTTGAATAGCTATGAAAATATAGCTTATAATTAAAGTGTACAGTCATCATTAGAATTTCCTTATACTAAGGAAAATCATCACACTGCTGCAGTAGTACATGGATAAAAACCACTGAGACTATCAGACCATCACAATGTATTTGTACAAGAAGTATTCAGATGTTTTAATAAGGTCCTGTGCAATAATAACTTCAGTGTTCCGAAATTATAGAATCAATTTACACTCCTTTATAAAACTTAAATTTATTAGCATCTAATAATAAATTAACAGTAACAATTGATATAAATTGCACTGTGAGATTTACTTCGGTTATGTTAACTGTTCGTGGTGGTATAAACCAAACATCCATCCTATTACAGACTGAAGGGCAATGTGTTTGTAACGTGGGGAATACTCAAAGGCAGAGGGTAGTAACCCTGTTTGTCTCCTGAACCGGTGGATAATTACTACAGAAATAGTTACATTTATCTTGACAAAAGCAGTGCAATGCAGCACTGTAGCAATGTGCTTTCTTGAAAGATCTTTTAATTAAATAATTGTAAAGGAATAAACAACCTCTAAACAAGCACAATCATCAGAGTTTGACTCACTTAAAAGTAGCAGAAGATGGCTGAAGCATTAACTGAGACCTCAGGAGGAGAAGCTGGTCACACTGATGTCCCCCAGGGGGTCTTTCTTGGAACTGGTGCTCTTCCACAGATTTATCAGTGATGTAGTGGGACAAAGTGTATTCTTAGCAAGCTTGCTGATGACACCAGGCTGAGTGGCGCAGAAGGAAGGGATGTTATCCAGAGGAACCTGTCCAGGCTGAATGTGAACTTAATGAAGCCCAGCATGGACAAGTGCAAGGTGTTGTGCTTATGTGAGTGCATTCCCAGATATGCCCACAGTGAGAGAAGAACTTGAGAGCAGCTCTGCGGACAAGCTTTTGGGGGTTGAAGTAGATCAAAAAGATGGACATTAGTCAGCAAGGTGCACTTGCAGTCCAGAAGAACAACTGTATCCTGGGCTGCAACAAGAAAGTTGTCCAGCAAGGGGAGGGAGGGGACTGTCTTCCTCTACTCTAATTGTGAGGCCAATTTTGGAGTACTGTGTACAGGTCTGGGGTTCTCAGCACAAGAATGATGCAGAGTTGCTGGAAAGAGACCAGAGGTGGGCTACAAAGATGATCACAGAGCTGGAGCACCCCTCTAACAAAGACAGATTGAGGGAGCTAGGCTTGTTGAGCCTGGAGAAAAAAAAGGCTCTGAGGTGATCTCATTGCAGCCTTCCAGTACTTGAAGGGAGTTTATGAGCAGGAAAAGGACCAACTTTTTACATGTTCTCATAGTGATAGGACCAGGGAGAGTGGCTTCAAACTAAAAGAGGGGAGATTTAGACTAGATGTAAGGTAGATTTTATTTTACTCAGCCTCATCTGGTGATGAGGCACCAGACGAGGTTCCCCAGTAAAGCTGTGGGTGCCCCATCTCAAGGCTCTGGGCAGCCTGATCTACAGATTGGTGACCCTATCCACAGCAGAGGAGATGGCATGAGGTGATTTTTGCAGACTGTTCTGACCTAAGATTTCCAGCGATTCTATGACTCAATGAGTTTGGCTGGTCAGAATAAATCCCAGAGGCTTGTCGGAAGCACAGAACTGTATGACTCTAAATCTATTCATGCTCCTAAAATCATTTAGCTCACATTGAACATGTTCTGAGACTCAATACAATATGTATTTGTGTATTTGATCCCATTTTAAACCAAAGTAAATTGCACAGAAGTTTCCAAATGTTTTTAGAAGACAACGCAATCAAAATACAATAAAGAACAAGAATCCTTAGGAAGAGAAATCCTCAGAAAACTGAATGCCTTGTTGAATCATGTCAGGTGATTTGGAGTCCAGAGGGTCTGGATGGACAGACACCTAAAAGGAGGTTTTTCATGTCATTCCAACCAGTCCTAAGCAGCTCCTCCACCAGTACATGCAATTTATTAACTCATCCTCATAAAATTCCTACCGCTACTTCTTTAAATCTATTTGGGAGTACACTCTGAATTTTCACACTTGCAAAACATCTACTAGAAGCACCAAATGTGCCTTTCTAAATCTCAGCAGACAGGAGACTATACAGATTCAAAATGAGATATACCCATCAGAAGCAAGATCTAAGTTGAATTTACATGCTTAAATTCATAACAGTGGAGCTTAAAGTTATCATCTACTCCCTACAAACACAAACATTTTCTCCAGTAACATTTCAGGTGTTACAGGCATGCTTCTGCACATGCCCAGAAGGACAGCAGTCTTATCAGAACTCAGCAGGTTGGTACCATCTCATACAAACTGCCTGCACAATATTAAGCTTAGGTGCTTTCCTGCTATGCTCCCCAAAGGGAACATTTGGAAAGGTACGACAGCATGAAACACTGTGCCAGATGCTACTTTCTGTGCTGCACCCCACACTTATCCATGAGCTGGTGAGAACAGAACACAGCAAAGCTAGAACAAACACACCCTTTGGTTTGCTGCCCTTGGCAGCATGTTTTCAATATTATTAAAACTAGAGAAATAGGTTCACCTCCTCCTTAAAATTCTCCAGTGAGTTTGTCTCATATTCTTCTTTTGGTTCAATTACATGGTATATAAATACACTTTCCATGCTACTGTGGAACTGTACCGCTCTCTTAACTCCTCCTTTCCATTCAGCCTCTCTCCTGCCCTCAGTCTTCAATGAGACATGCTGGAATGTGTCTGATCCATTAAAGAAATAGATTAGAATAACTCTTCAATTGTTTGGGGGTGGGTATTGGCTCATTTGTGGCTAGATAGGTTAGCTAAATGGCCTCAACAAGTGTTCAGCAAAGCACCAGACTTCCCACTGGCACAAGAGAGAGCACAGCTAGGTGCAGAACTGCTATGTGGAAGTACACAGTGCCCCATCTTGGAAGATGCAGAGTGATGGAAAGAAGATCACATCTGTTTTTAAGAAAAGTATTTTGGACCTATCACAATTACTAGGAACTGTGGTGTGGAAGCTTTCTACCCCAAAGTCAGGTGACAAACTCCTTAAAGAGCTATGACATAAGCTGAGAAATAATATTTTGATAGGTCTATTAATTATGATATCAAATGTGCTGTATTAAGTTCTTTTTTATGCTCTTCTTAAGCTTCTAGTACCAGCTTCACAGGTTTCTTCCTTATCTGAGTACCCTGTGGATATTTGAGATCCAAACTCGGCTAATCAAATCAATGTTTATAAATAATGTTGACTAAGTCTGTCATATGTGGACTGTTAAATGCAAAATCAGATAAAAAATGTAAAAAAGAATAATTAGTTCTGTTGTTTGTTTTTTTTTTCTGTGATGAAAGACTTTATCAAGCAAAGATCAGAAACAGTTACCTATTTCTTTTCTTAATATTACTTGGTAAAAATAAAAGGAAGTGTTCTGACATATTTTCAAAAAAAATGAAAATAGGAAATAATACTGTTAATGAAAACACCTAAACAGCCTAAGGTGTTTGACCTTTCACAAAACTCACTATAAATAACTTCCAGTAGTGTGACTTATACTCTGCAACTGCAACAGATTGATAAGGAACAATGGCAATGGGAAGGGAGGAAAACAGATTATGAAATGCTATCCTCTATTTCAGATATTATAATGTAAAACATTCCTGTTAATACACTGCAAATACCAAGGTTATGTGGTTGAATTTGGTGCTGTGATGAACTGCTGAAAAGGAT
Organism: Cyrtonyx montezumae; assembly: GCF_038088225.1. Lineage (NCBI taxonomy): Eukaryota > Metazoa > Chordata > Aves > Galliformes > Odontophoridae > Cyrtonyx > Cyrtonyx montezumae. Next base: position 4,171,984 of record NW_027071903.1, read on the forward strand.
ATCAGAAATGTGCCAGGATAAACAGGGAGGAACAAAAATACAAAACAACAAACCCACACACTGATTTCTATAAGAGTTCAATTTGTTTTGAAATAACTTGTTTCTTCTAATCACTTCCTAAGTAATCTGTAACTCTGTGTTATGTCATATTCAGCATTATCTTAAGTAATACAATGCTCAGCCTAATGAGAGACAGGGAGATTTGGCATGAAGGGACACAATAAAGCAAAAGATAGGGTAGAATAACGTTTTAAGAGAGTTGCACTCTCCCAAAACACACTATTCCATATTGCTATGAAGCAATCTTTTTACATAGTAAATCCTTCTTTAGAATGAATTTATTTCCACTGTCTGGGAAAAAGAAGACATAATTCATAATACCACATCCAATCTACTGAGAGGGTTTTTATTTCTTAAAGGCAAAAATTTCCTCCCTCTTTAGTGCAAAAATAAAGTGAAAAATATGTTATAGACAAAGTCAAAACAGTAGCTAGATTAAGCCCTTTCAAAGGTCTTTCATTACCACAAAATTTCTCCAAAAATTAATGCATCAAAATTAAACAGGTAGGAGGTGTTTTTTCATGTGTTTTTTCTTTTGCTTTAATATTTACCAAGTTACTTGCCTACTTGTTTGTGAAATCAATTGACACTATGTAGTAATCTTAACAACAAATATATTTATTAGCCTATAATCATTAATGGAAAGCCTTGAGGTGCATGGTTTTTAATCCCTTCAACACAAAATGTTTCCCATGCAGTTGCATATGAAGATTAACATCCTAACAGAGAATTGTATCCAAATATTAATTTCTTGTAAAAGGGAACACTAACATAAGTCATCAGTATCTGCTAAAATATTAATAGTGTTAAAACAACACTAGTTCTTTATTTATAAATGTGAACTACTGACAGTGAACTACTTTGGACCTCACAAGCCTCATTTCATACAGGAGATTATCCAATTTTTTCATTCTGGAGTACATTTGAATACAATTTTTGGTACATTTTGTTTGGGAAAGTGAGAGTTTACTACTTCAAATAGCTTCATCTGAAATATTTCACAGCTAATGTTAATTCTCTCCTACAACATAAGCATAATCATGTTATTAAATTAATATTTAATTATAAAATATAAATCTGTAATGCAAAGGGTAAAAATGAACTACCGAATTATAATTAAATATTTATCATTTGAACAAATGAGGGATAATATGTGACCAAAACACTGGGAAGAAACTTGTCTAAAACCAATTCTTGTCAATTACCATCAATCCATTTCCTTCTCTTTTACACTCATCTTCTGGGTGAGAATAAACATGTCGGGGTTTTTTTTAGTAATTATTTACTTTATAACTGCTCATTAAGAAATCTACAATTTACAAATGGTTTATTTTCCTATCCAGATTTTATGAATTGTTAAAAACTAGGGACTGAAACATTTCTGAGCATTCCACACTCAGGTAACACTTCCAAAAACATTTGGCTTCAGCCTAACCCACTTCTTATATTCCTCTCACATGGTGAAAAACAGTGCTGCACAGATCTTCACAGCTGCACTGACAGAAACTTCTCTCTTCCTGAACCTCAGATACCAGGCACAAGTACATCCATTTCCGTATGCAAAACACTTCTTTTGACCTACAGATATGGGCTCCAGGGTCAGCTGTGCTGCAACTCTGCACCACACAGAGGGAAAAAACATCGGGGTTTTCACACAGAAGGTTTCTTTCAGAAGCTGCTATTTTTGGAAACTGAGACAAAAGCAGACAGCAAGGAAGCGAGAACATTACTTCTTTGATAAAACAGCTACCCTTGAAACTTACACTGGATGATCTCCTAAGGGAAACTGATCCTTACAGTATGACATCCACACGTTAATCACAAGCACTATCCTCACTCATGGTAGGAAAATAAAATTGCTATGGAAATAAAATCAGCTCTCACAGTGGGTGAATTTATCACACATCTAATCCACGACCCAAGGGATAAAACAAAAAGCATTTTACCCAGCTGCCATACCCATAGCAGCAAAGCTGCATCTGAAGCTGACCATTGCTACAGAGAACAAGTGGGGAACGTGATAGGTTGTTTTTACCGCCTGTCTACACTGAACCCTTGTGGCAAAGGTAGGTAGGTATCTCCAGCAAGTTCCAACCGCAAAGCCTGCCATTAAATGCAGACTCAGGCAAACTTGCTTTGCATGTTCACACCTTCCTTTTATCAGCACCCAATCAAATTTACTTGGGAAAATCCAGAAAATGACTAAAATAGCTGTGTTTTTATCTCTACAAAATGCTATAAAGCTAAACTCTTGGAGTTTACATTTCCAAACTAAGAATTTTTGCATTCCTGTAAGATATTCCTGTATGCTTGGAAGGGGTGTAAATGAACGCACAAAGGCTCAGAAGAGACAGAAAACACAAGTTCAGGAGAAAGAAGAGCTGCACTTGGGAAAGGTAAACTTCTTCAGAGAACTCTCCACAGCAGGTCATTATCAATAGGATCTAATGCAGCTTTCTAGGAAAATCAATTACTAAGTAAACTGATTAAGGAACAAGTTATTCAATATTAAATCAATATTAAAAAATATGAAAACAAAACAAACCATAGGCTGGATACAGTTGTTCTGCTTTTTACTTATATGAATGAACAAGATAGGAAACTTCAAGCCAATAAGGAAGATAAAGAGGTAAGCAAGAGTGTGTTTTCTTGAAATGAAATGTAAGAGAGCCACGTAAATTGTAAAAGGAGAACCTAGTCTGGGCTAATTGCAAATCATAGATTGTCAAAGAAGCAATTGATTTGACTGTGCTAGAGGGTTCCTCTATACAGGAATATAGAAAAAATTCTGAATGGAAATAATTGAACATCTATCTAGAGATTCTTAGAAATAACACTTTCTTAGCTTCTTTAAGTTCAAGCATTGCTACATAGAAGATAAAGCAGCTAACACTATAGATTCATACCCTCTCATTAACGTCATTAGTGAAATACAACAGCCTGCTACAGCAAATCAAGTGTTAAGTTTTAAATATATTTCTGAAATAACTTGAAGATCAAAAGGAACTAAAACTTTACTGGCACAATTTTTGTTTTGCCATTTAAATAATTAGTTGAGAGAAAACCCGATGAGAGTACAAAACCTAAAGGTCTGTACTCTCTAAAGGATAGACAGTGGTAGAATCCAGGTCCCTGTTCAATAAGCTTTCAGTATGGCATTTTGTTCAAAGTGTGCAATTCTCAATGACAGGGTTTTTTGTTTGTTTGTTTGTTTTGTAAGATATTAATATTGTTACAGTATCTGTAGGGAAATGACTGCAAGAAAAGATAAAATAATGTCTTTACATTTATTACTGTTCCTTCAGGCACAAAATCAATCACAAAGACCAGTAGCTGTAGCCTTTTTAATGTTCATTATTTATACGCACCTGTACAGTAGCCCCAAATTATCAATTAATTATTTGGTTTTGTTTTTAAATCTATTCACCCCAATCTTGTTCTCACAAGCTCAATACATGCCCAGAACAAAGATAAACACATGGCCCTATGAAAAAGCTATTTCCATTAATAACAAGATCACTTTCACTGACATTAAATATCTTGCAAGGATGGTAGGAAGAGGTTACATATTCCATTTGACAATTTGACATTGTTAGAAAATGCAGAAAATTTGCCAGCTGCAAAAACTCTTTGTGTCTGAAACAGAACTTTCCTCCTCTTGTCATTTGGAACAGCTTTAAAATCTTTTTTGAGAAAATACAAGTTTTGGGGTTTGTTTCATCCTTTTTTTTTTTTTTATTGTTATTGAGAGGGAAGAAATTAAGGACAATTATGCTCAAACAGAACTTGAATAATAAATAATTTCACTCATGCAGGAAAAAGAAACACAGAAGTAGCAAAGCTTATACTCAAAAACTTTCTGCAGATTATATGAAAATATTAAAATAGGCATACAACAGCAAGCAACGCCACTATGGTCATTAAAGCAGATAAAAATGGAAGATGTTTAACAAGCATTTAACTTCAGAGATTCACGATATGTTGATTGTGTTTAACTAGGGAAAAGGGATGATACATCACACTTCTGGTATGTTTTGGTGGTATGATATGGGATTTCAAGAAAGACCACAGTGTCAGTGACTATATAATGTCATGGCCTTGCTCTGCTTCTATTTAAATACATGGCTAACTATAAACTCTCATGTTGCCTAGTTGAACAGAATTAGTCATTTATTCAATTCAGATTCATTCGTATGCTGAAACACTAATAGGGCACTATAGACCTTCTGATGACAGCAGTACAAACTCTTAAAGAAAACTTGTTTCCCATCGATATGAGACAAGAATACAGAATTTAATGCCTACTGCAAGCCAGCTCTTTCTTTATCTGTTGTCAAATACGGTATTATTTGTTGTTTTGTAGGTATCTTGGTGATTAACGAAGTTTAAGGAGGGCACCTTCACTAATAATATGTGCTTCGCATTGATCATGTTTCCAGCAGTCATTAGTATTCATTAGCACCAGTCAACTTCTTAATTCCTTTTTGCTTAAGTCCAAATTATTTTAAGTTATTTACAACACCCTGTAGGAAAGAACAAGACTCTCACAAATCTTAATGGCTTATTCCCAGATCTTCATATACCAGCACTTCTGGGAAATGCATGCAGACTGCAAAAATATCCTAGCTGCTAGTCCGCAGAATTAACTGCACATAAAATTCTCCACACAGAATAAGCAGAAGATAAGACTGCACAAGGAAAGGAGGGAACATGGCAGAAATATGAGATACAGGAAGGCAAAATAACTTCCTCTTTCACATCTTATTCTCTCTTGTAAATTCTGTTTTGTAACATTCTTCCTCTCCAATCCATCTGATGCAGTCTCTTTGGACTGTAAATATTTTCTTACAAGATAATTTTGTCATACTATTTCTCAATGTAATTTCAGTGGTAAGTTCCCAAGGCATTTTCATATAACAAGCTTGTCGAACGTGTCTACCAATTTATGATGAAGTCACCTATTCTTTTTCTGCTCACCTAATCACATCCGCCACTGCACCAGGTGTCCATGGGAAGGCACTGGGTCTGCAGGGCAGCCTCTGTGAGTGGAGCCACAGCCTGTCCTCAGCCATATCTGCCACAGACCCAGCACAGGCCTCAGCTCAGCCTGTCACAGATGCTGGTGGCACATCTGTGAAAGTTTATTTATGAAAGTCACTGCATTATAAAGAGGCAACTACTTCATTCATCCTAAAGTAAACTTGTCATATTACAGGAAAGTTAAAACAAAACCACTGTCGGAGGCTTACTAAATCAGCATGCAAACATTTATTTTCTTGCTTTTTGTAGTATCTCATCACTTTCACCCTATGGAGCTTTCCAAAGTCATCTGATTTGTAATTGAACCCCACTCAGCTACCCCTAGGTCCACACACAAAGCTGGATGTTCCTAACATTCTCCACCAGCCAAGGACTCTCTTACTCAATCGCTTCTGGCTCACTTCTGTTTCCGTACCAGTGACCACACTAATGTGGACTAGTCTGGCATTTCTGCCCAAGAAAAGAGTAGGCAACCTCAGAGTCGTCCATATGAATGACCATGGAGATATTAGTCATACGAAGACCTGATTTCATCCATGAGTTAACTGAATGGATTTGCCTGTGTGGGTTGGTAAATAACCTTACCTAGCCAAATGTTTTAGCAGCTCAGACATTCATTTTCCAACAGCTTTCTTTGTAGCAAAGAAACAACTAAATAAATTATAAAGGAGATTTTAGAGAAAGGCTTGAAAAATTAATGGAAATCTGAGTGATCAAGCCTGGAAACGCCTGATGTGAAGCTAGCTGCACAGCTCTGATCAAATCAAAATAGTCAGGGAACTGTTTCACATCAATGCAGACATCTCTGGGAATACTTTTATAGTGACACCACTTCAGCACGCTTTATTAAACTTGTTAAGATACATTATAATCACATCTGACAAATGAATAAGCTTGAATCTGTTCCAAAATGAATCTACATATCTCTATAGTTAATTTACATGCTGGCTTAAAAATATGAAATTGTGCAGTAAAGATAATTGTCTCCTAAAAGGTGAAGTATAAAAGCAAAATAAATAAATCAACCAATAAAATGATTTGCTTTTCTGATATAACTCTTAAACATCCTCTGAGCTCTGGCAAAACAACATAGCTCATAAAGGAAAAGAGCTAAGCAATTCCTCCTCACTTGTTCTACAGCTAGGTTACAAAAGCTTGTGTGAATTAATAGAAATGAATTTATAGCAGAAATATTTATTATCACTAGTACTTAAAATACACAAAATAATAGCTAGCATGATTATTTACTGCTGTTTTTCAGAAAATTACAGGAGGCACTGAATAATAACACTGCAGCATTGCTCGTTTTAACACCCTGCTTTTTCTGGCTCAAACATTACCCATTTGTGTTGACATTTGCTATGAGTATCTCTTTCTCTTGGCTTGAGCTTTTCATTTTTGATGCTTTCATCCTGATCAGCTCAGCCATTTCTGACTGCCAGTGGGAGAGAAGAATTTTGCACATGTAAACTAGTTCCCAGACTTTTTGTTTTGAAGCCTGCTAGCATTTCCACACTTCCTACACACATAAGCAGGCACTGAAAAGATTAACAAGGAAAGGAATCTGTTCTCAGTGACTGAACAAGAGCCACTCGTGGCTCAAACTGTTTGATTTTGCTGACCAAATTTACTGGCAACGTACCTCCATTAGAAAGCAGGTATTAAAATTTATTTTCAACTCAATACAGCATGTTCAGATACTTTAAAGTGAGTACACATCCTATTCTTTGATAGTAAGGGTGAGAAAGGATTTCAGTAACTGCTGTTAGAAGACATATTGAAACAAAAAGCTGAGATCTTGAGTCTCCTTGTACTCTGTTGGCCTTCTAGCATCACCAAGGTGAAATCAAATTGAATAATAAGCTAAAAAAGAAAGAAAGTGAGTAGTCAAACTGCAGAGAAAGTGCAATAAAGCTGAATGGTCAAGAAAAGAGAAAGATGATGGTCAGGAAGGAAACTGCCAGTAGTTACGCAGGAGAAAGAGCTGAACCTTCTAAGAGCAGAATCAGTCCAGAACTAATCAAGGAAGATAGGTTTTGCTGAAGAACCATGTATAATCATAATGTAAATGAAAGGAACTAAATGACAACAATCTGCCATTAAATTACAAATATACATATGATTTTATTTCAGTCATTTACTATTTTGCCAGATGTATGATAGGGATCTCCCACAGTCAAGAAATCTTGAGTCCAGATGCCAAGTGAGTTAGCCAGCCAGGAAATCTAGTCTAAAAGCTATGGCTTATGGAAAGCACATAGCAAGAGATTCTGAAGACACAATCCCAAGAAGTCCTGGGGCCATGGCAGTCCATTTTTAATCATACATAGCTAGATGAGAAATTTAGAGAAGTTATAAGCTAAAAAAAATGAAACCACTTATGTAAAATACTTCCAATCAGACAATCTGTTCAATTCAACAATGGGTAAAATCCCAAAATACAAGACCTGTTACCAGAAAAACCATCTGATAACTAAATGCAAGAGAAGTCTCATTTTTGTGTTATTTTTCTTTATATCTAGGTCATATCTTTCTAAATTCCTGTAAATTCTACCAAAGAACGTAAGCATCCATTTTTTCTTGTAAGAGAGAACTTCATATTGTAAAGGCAGAACTTAAAATAATTTATAGTTTGCGATTGTGATACATCATGCACACATAACAGAACATTACTCTAATATATGTACCATCAGTGTTATAGCTTTTAAAACCAATCAAAAAGTATGTATTCACTGGGAAGAAAACAAGGAGTCTCTAACAACACACACTTGCTGGAGAAAATCATATAACATATTTCATTTTGGGACTTAGGAGTAAATGCTTCAAATGGAATGTACTTTCTGGATGATGAAGGTACGTTCAAGATGTGGCACAGACCAATGCAACACAGAACGAACAACACCAGAATACAATTACAATTACAACTGATCCGAAGACTGCTCTCCAAAAGCAAACATTTTTTAGAACTGCTTTGGGATCTGTGTGGCAATTTAAGGTGGCTTCTTTAATGATGGAACTCTTACAACAATGGGAAAAGCTCTGTGCCATAAACTTGAAAAATGGTTACTTCTCCTTTCCCATATAACACACAAGCATTTTGATTACTACTCTGCACTAAAAGGATGTTTCAATTTAAAGCTCTTCAATAGGCTGCCAGGAGCGCTCTGCTCAATGATAACTCTATTGTACAAGACAAGCGAGGAGAACATTACCTTTCTAAGTGGCCAGGAAAGTATGTTATTTACAGCCAAGCGACAAAACAAAAAGACATGGAAAATGTCAAGGAGAAAATCCAAGACCCTAAGCATTAACAAACGGTCTGAAAAACACACCATCTTTTTCCTTACTTCTCCCTATCCAGCACCCATTGGTCTTTATATACTCTGAAGTTTAAAAGTGATGCGCAATCATCCAATTGAAGACTCAAAGCAAAAAACGTCTAAAGGTGATGACAAGTAATGCAATGATAACAAATGAACTATTTCAGGAGAGTATGGATGAGAAATATCTAAAAAAAGTGATAGAAATCTAACATACTTAGCTTTGTAACATTTTTTTGAGATTTATTACTTTTTTGCATATTTTGTGTTAATGAACTTGTTTTACTATTATTTGGGATACAGCTGTCAAAATTTCGTTTACGTACAAAATTAAATATGATTCTTAAATGTTGGCACAGAAAGTAGTCTGAAACAGAACTACCTCCTTGCAATTGTTGATTCTAAAACAACATGACGTGAAATGACATTATTGTTAAATGAAAGAACAAACTTCTCTGCCAAAAGGCTGGTTGAAGTGGGAAGGGCTTTTGAACAAGTTTGTCAATGGTAACCAAAGCCTAAAGAGAAGTAGAGGCATGGGACAGCAAGGAAATGTGTCTCAGGAACTGGAATTCTTTGGAGGCAGTGCTTGCTTGTGCGTTTCTAACGATTTCCCATTGGCAACAGAATACAGATATAAAATTCACTATACACACGTGTATATGTATATAAACATTTTATGAAATACCAGTCTCTTATTTTTCATTAGATTCTCTCATGTGTCAAGACACTAGCTGAAGACCTGCCTGTAAAACGCATCTAGATTATTCTAATGTCTTCACCGGAAACTGGATCAGACTCAAAAGTCAAGTATGATAAAAAAAGTTTGTCTGATACCACAACACAAATTCTTTAAGTTTATAAATTAGTTATTATAAGAGTGTCTTACTTGACTTTCTTCAGGCTTTACAAATAGTGGTAAAACTCTGAAGCACTGAAGAGATGTAAAAGTTAAGCCATGATCTGGGGAAAAAAAAAAAAGATAAAAGTTAATTAGTAAATTTTTACATAGAGAATACATGTTAGAAATTCATGTCAGTCTTTCAGGAACCTTTTAACCATGATAACTTCTAGAAGATACACAATTGAACAAAGTACACATTTCAGCTGACCACAGAGACATTATTCAATTACACAGATTTGTTTTTTCTGAATATAGAAAATGCACAAATAAGCAAAGCATACTTTTCAGAAACAGCATAAGGAAGAATGATTTGAAGCAGAGATTTGCATTTTGGAAACTCCAATAGTCACACTGCAATCTATCAAAAGCAGTTGCTAGTTTAAATGTCATGCTCAACGATAACAGTGAAGTAATTCTACCAATAAATAAATAAAAGTTACTAACAAGTCCAATAAAAATGTTAACAGACAGCATTCTAAAATAATAGCCCAGCTCTTCTCCAAGTAGTCACCATAGCTCACGAAGGTGAGCTCACTGACAATGCTCCATTTCACCAGACAGGAAACCGTTTATGAACAAGTATCAGAAAAATAAAGTTACAGTTGAATTTTAATATAAGGTTCTTCACATTTACTATTTACCATGGCATTCAACTACATATATCAATATACTATGCTAGCATAGTAGCATAGCTAAAGCACAGAATAGAATCACGGAATGGCTTGGATTGGAAGGGATTTCAAAGACCATCCAGTTGCCTCTTGAAAACCAACAGGCTTTAGGCATCAGTCATCTCAGTAGGAAGCCTATTCCAGTGTTTGATCACCTTGATCATAAAGGAATTTTTCCTAATATCTAGTCAGAATGATTACAATTTATGAAATATGAAGTGATTAAATTGCGATAGTATAGTACTTCTAGAATAGTTTCAGGCACTTATTTAAAGTGTATGCTTTTCATAACAAAGTTGCTCAACTTAAATGACCTTGACAGGATAAGGGCCTCCTATAAAATTCAAACAGTTGCTCTTCTACAGATTTTTGCAGTGGCTGTACATTTGAATTTTAATATTGTTGATGATAACTGTTGGCCCAGCAGGAACTCCATAATAAGCTATACAGACTGTAAGCTGTTACAGTAACTCACCACAGAGACAAAGAAATCTAATCACAGTCATCTATCTGTAGAAATACAGAAAAAGCAGGGTAATGACATCTTCACTGAGGCAAAACATTCCAAATGTACCAAACCATGTAAATCAATCTAGGAGAGCAAGTGTTCAACTGCATGAGTGGACTATGCACTGACAAGTAGATCGCTTACATCACTGGCAGGCATGTTAGCAGTTTTCCTTTACTCAAGACCTCAACAGTGTATATTTATTTAATACAGATGCAAAGGTACACATTTACAACGCTGTTCTAGTCATACTTTCACCAAAGCAGAAGGGTTTGTGTCAATTAAAATTCCAGTAGGTGTCCAGTGTTCAAAAGGCATTTGCCTCTATAAATCTGAACACAGAAGATGTCTGAAATGAAATATTCTCTTTTGCAACATTTGAAATGAAATATAATCATTTGAGCCCTATTTAAATTACAAGAGTACAGAAAAAGGAGTCCTGAATGCCTAAAGAACTGAAGCAGTGATGTAGTCCTTTTGATCCTAAGATCACAAGTTCATATAAAGTTGCAAATGCCTCTACAGCTGAAATACTGCTTTAAGGAAAACTGACAAACACAAACTAATTCAATTACAAGAAATGAAACTCTTACCTAACAGAAACTAAAAATTTACCTAACACAGTCGAACTGTAATTTCCATGTGAAGTTTTGGTAGCAGTCTGACACTGCTCCAGAATGAGCATGTGTTGTATTGTAACAGAAAAAAAGTTTATGGGCTGATAAACTTCTGCAGAGAGCAAGGACCACCGGTCTTTCCAGCCACCCTTACAATACCAGTACAATGGGCATAGTACATACCAGAAATTGATGTATGGCACTACAAACATTGAAGTTGTTGGAGAATCTTTAAGTAGATGTATCAAGTTTTAAGACCTTAGCATGATCTTAAAAGCATAGATCATTATCCACATTAAAAATCATAATGAGTTCTGAATTTGGGGTTTGATACAACTGAATTAAACTTTGTCTGGGAAATTAACCAAGGGCATTTTTATGAATTTTTCACCAACTTGCTTTCCCTTGATTCATATCATACAGCACTTTTTTATTATTATTTTTTTTGTCTAGGAGGCACCACAGACATGAAAACTCTCCCTATTGCTAAACATACTTTGAAGAAATACTCTGATATTGCAGTTTATAATTGCTCTCAGTAGTATTCCGTCTTTTAGATCTATTCTAGTATTTTTTTACAATATATATTAGTTATTAAATTAAAAATTAAAAATAAAAATAGTCTCCTTGGGAGATGAATGCCATCCACTTTTTTGTATGTCCTAGAAAAGTGTGGCCTTGATACTAATTAATGCTATGTTCATGATGATTAAGTGCATCAAAAATGATAAGCAAATAGTTTGATTTGAAGCTGACATTAATGCTACTAATGTCATGTGTCCTGAGTACTAGTACACATTAAATTGATCCTTTAAAGGTTGGAAACATACTTGCACTGAATTTTTATATCTCTCAGAAGAGCTCTCTACCAGCTCTTTATTATATACTTGCCTTAAAAAAAGTCTTTAAAGATTGAAAATATTCATTCATTAATTGTCCATCCTGTTCTGCCTTCTCACGAACCTCCCTCATCTTTCCAGAAGAACTGTTAAGGAACCTATCCTTATTTTAAGTGCTGATCCTTGAAAGAAAATTGCTTCTGCTAAGTTCTTTGCTATACCAGGAGAAGTGCCATTAGAAATATCAATAATCATAAGTAGGAAAAGTTGGCTCAGCTGACTGGTGAGAGGGCCTCAAACTACAAGAGGAACCCTTCTCTGGAATTAGCTTTCATTCAGGAGACATTTTTCCTTCAGAGGCAAACCCTTCTCAATGAGCACAGGGAGGGGTGAACCCAGGGTCCACTCATTCCTGTCATGTGGGGAGAAGCACAGGTGAATTGCTTGCACCTTTTGCTTCCTGGGCCAGCCACCCCCTTCACTGAGTGCCCAATCATCAGTTCAGACCATGACGTAACAGTTCCTCTACACTAAGGTACCCCTGCTTACTCTCAGTAGATCCAACTGGGGAATGTTGTTTCTTTAGACCAAAACAAACAAACAAACAACAAAACACAAACCAAGCCAATCCAGACTAAGGAGGAAAACAAAAATATTAGCAACCCCAAGGACATCTTTCAAATAATTACAATAAAACAATTAAGACCATTACCTCTTCTCAGGCATTTCCATATTTAGACTAAGTGGACCAGATATACAATAGAATTCTCTTTAAAATATGTAATCTTTAAGTTTCAAACAGTGTTTCAGGTTGCTCCTTTGGAGTACTTTGGAAAAAAAATAATATAAAAATAAATATAAAATCTTACTCTGCTCTTTCTGTACAAATAAACCGCCTTTAATTTCTTTAGGATCAGGATGACCAACACAGTATCCGGAACATGTATACCTGTAAACACCTAGGAGACTAAAGCTTCCTGATAAAAGTATAGATATAGTCATGTGGGATATATTTCAATTGCTACAAAATTTGTGAATGAACTTTTGTATTCTAATCAACAATCCTTGGCTTAAGGTACACTTTACAAAATGTAGTAGATTCTCCACAAATAAGAGAAAAAAATTAAAATTATTTTGAGAATTTTACTTTCTAAACAGAGTCTTGCTGTGTTCTGGTAAGGTGCAGTCATTCACTGATGAAGAAGTGCTTGTGTCTGGTAATTTGCCTTTCCAAAGTTAAATGCATAACCAGCTGAAAATGCTGTGAAGGCAAAAACTAAAAAAATAAAAATTAAAAAATTAAAATATAGGTAAGGAACTCCTTCTCACTTTACAGTTTGAAGTGAGAATATGAGGAATCATTCAATGCCTTCTATGCTTGGCTGACAAGCAAAACTTCATGTCAGTAGAGGTTCAGTCAGAAGAATAAATACAAATTCATAAAAAAGAGATCTGTAGTGTAGATAATAGAGTTGTAGTGAGGACTGGAGAAGAAAATTTTGCCTCAAGGATAGCACAGAATAGAAAATATATGTCAAGTTGAGAACAGATGTTAGAAAGCTTATCAGCAGATTAAGCCAGTGAAATGGCCCTGAAACACAATGCATTCTTACATCTTGTAACATGCTTAACAGGATGCATCAATACCAACTAAGCACATGCAAGGAGGAAATAAAAATATTTTTCTTCTTTCAACTTCCTGTGTATTCATAACCCATCTGGAGTCCATGCTACTGCTTCTTAATAAAGAAATTGCATCTCAGTGCCTATCAGCCAGCTTTATATCTCCCCCATCCCCCATGTAATCGTGTATCTAGGGATGGCAGCACTTTAACAAAAGCTGGATATTTTCCTCTCCTCAGTAATGAACGAGCCAAGGTTGTATTACGCTATTTTATTTTCTGCAAGAGTCTTACAGAAGATTGGAAGGTCCAGGTGAGCTGTATAACAGTCAGAAAGAACAGAGCAGGAGAGCAAGAGCAGGAGAGACACCCCAAGAGAACAGAAGCCCAGGAGAAAAGTTTGCAGCTCTGTGTGTAAAGTCAGATTGCTTGCAGGTCCAAAAAGCTACAGGAAGAATATAAAATTTACTTCTTTCACTTCTCTTTCCTTTTTTTTTTATTTTTTATTTATTATTATTATTTTAACTCTAAAAGTAGAATTTGGGCATTCACCTGAACATTACTTTCAGGCATCACATTAACCATACATCATTTTAACACTAATTGCCATTTCTACTTTATTAAACTGCCATCAATCAGTTTAACTTCTCTTCCCTGGTAACCTAAGAAAAGCTAGTAGTGATTAGGTCAGATCACTCCAATAGTGGATATGTTGTGCTTAATGTGTGGTTCTTTAAAAAATGCATATTAAAAAGTATACTGTAAAAATATCTTTGTTCTGACTTCAACTTGAAGTTTTTGCACTGCATTTTCAATTTCTGCTTCTGTTCGTTTGTTTGTTTTCCCACACCTAACCCATCACTTCCATGCTTGCTTAAGATAATATAAATGTAAAGATGTGGAGGGCAGATTCTCTAATTAAGTCTGAATAAATTAGGCAAAACAATGTGGAGACTATCTTTTGAAGCCTGAGAATCATAATTCACACAATGAATGCATAAAGTAAAAGCAATTAATATCCAATTCTGTGTTTTTTCTAAAGTTTAATAATAAGTATCTTCTGTTATAATACTGTAGATACTTTAGGGTATTATTAAATCAGCCATTAAGTAATCCTGTCCTACCACACAGCTTGTTTTTCCCCAAATGATATTTAAATACATTTTCTTATTGTACGTTGTCATTCTTGTAAATCAACAGTTGCATTAGTCTCCCTAGTCTGCAACAAAAGTAACAGAATTTCTGTCAAGTGACAAAGAAGTAAAAACCCTTTATTATGTTTATGTTCTCTTTTAATTAATTTAATTTTTAAACATTTAGATTACTTGAATAATTTTCCTGCGTTTGAAAATCGGATGGTGAAGGCAGGTCAGGAGCACTGTTAGCTCTTTGCCTAGTGCCAATTCATTGTTTAACATATTTGCTGGTCCTGCAGTACACTACTGGTTACTGTAACACTGCTTAGATTTAGAGCTGATTCTTAGAATCATGGAATAACCAAGGCTCATTGTGACCTACTGCAAGTAATTTATGCATACTCAAAGTCATTTTATCAATCATTAGAATTTCCATAGTCTTCAATTCCTTAATACTGAACTCATAGAATTTTATCAATAGAAACTAACAAAAGAGAAGAGGAATATCTGTAGAAAGGCATCCTATGTTGAAATGCCACCAAATGCCAAACCATCTTTCTCCACCAAATGGCTATCTCAAAGCGTTTATCAGTCTAATCAGAATGACTCTGCCTAGCAATCTCTCATCATACAATACCTTTTAGCTGCTACAGTTTGTCACAAATATCAATGCAAATGACAAAAGTGTAAAAGCAAGCTGCATTCATTACTTTCAGTACTCTTCCTTGACATATTTCTCCCTCACCAAAAAGATGGTGAGGGAGACTGAAGCAGCAAACTGAGACAGCCCAAGCACTGGCATGCATTTCTTTCTGGGTTCTAAGTGGCACAGTCAGGTGATAGGTCACTGGCCTCAAATCTTTCTTCCTTTGCCCTCACAAGCCATTGCTTTATGTTTTATTTCTCTACACATACCCCCTCCCTTATCTACTTCATTCTGCTCTCTTATTTCTCACAACTTAACCTGTAATACTTCACACAGCAATTTCCATATCCCTGAAAAGCAAAATAATTGAAAGAAAAATGTAAAGTCTTACCTTAACATTATTTGTTCCTAGATACTTTGTTTCTTTCACTTTTGTCTTTTCACTCTCGTAAACTCTGTTAGAAGGATTACCTGTTGCTGCCTGGACCTCTAATACCTGTTTCCTAGGCATTAACATACTACGCTGACACTAATAAAAAATCCAATGCAATTTTGGACTGAGCCTCATCTACAGAGTAAAATCCTTACAGGTATTACTAGGCATAATCATTTTCTGCCATCTGGCACAAATTTTAAGTTCATTTTTAAAATCCTTTCAGTAACATACACCAATAGTGTCTTATGTGCCATGTTTTAATGGGCACTGCTTGTAAGAGCATCACACATATACCTCACTAGATGTAGAGTTCTTACCTATGTTCACAAACAAAATAAGAAAATGTATCTTACATTGTTGAAACGCCTTCATGGAATCTTATAATTTTACTGCTAAACAAAATAGTTCCTATATAAGCCAGTAGGCCAATCTACATTCTAAAAGTCAAGCGCTGCTTAATAATTGACATTTTCTATTCAGTTGTTTGTTGAAAACTCACATTTTTTGATACCAAAGAATTCAGTTTTGAATGAAAACAGGATCCCTGGAGAATTTAATAGCACACTTTCCATAGTTCAGAATTTCTGAAAAAGTCATCTTTTATCAGCCATAATTGAAGTTGCCAAATTCAAGAACAAAACTGATGTGGCTACACACTGTGAAACCATTTAGCGACAGCACAAATACAGTGCACTGTAATTAGCTAGCTGTAGTTACAAAAAGTATTGTGTAGTGTACTGCCACCTCTACATAAATACCAAAGAAATGCTTATGTTATGCATCATTTGTGGGGTCACCAAAATTAAATGCTTTGTTTTGCCCAGATGTAATTGCAATTAACTGATTCAGAACTATTTGCAATTGAACAAAGTTATCTAAAATGTACTGAAATGCATTAAAATAGAACAATTATTGAAAAATCATTACTGATAATCTGGAAAAATAACATCATTTGAAATATTAGATATTTAATTATTCCAACTAGAGAAAAAAAAATCAGAAGGACTATCCAAAGTATTTTTAAAAGTAATTTTAGGGTTACAGCCTGTAACAGTGATCAAACACCTGGTGGGAAGGCAGGGCCAACCCAGGGTAGCTAAGGTTTATGCAATGTACCTGAGCAACCAGAAGGGGTGGAGCCAGGATCCATCCCTTCCCAGACTTCATTTAGGGGTTGGCAGTGAAAGTGAGAATGTCTCTTACTTGGGTTCCCGACCTACCTGAGGCCTTCTAAACCTAAGCAGCTCCTTTCCTTCATGTCTGTGGCTGCTGCATTTCGGCTCATTCTCATTTGTAGCAGCTAAAGCCTTTGCCACCCCTCTTTTATCGCAGTACTTGCTGCCCCATTATAGCATTCCACCATCAAATACAGGGTATTGCTTGCCTTAAGCTATTTTAGAGTTGTTCTCTGAGATTTACAAAAGGTGTCCTCTATGGTGCAACTTCACAGCTAGCAAGAATTGAAAAACAATGAGACTATCAAAAAGAAGGAAAAAAAGAAATGTGTTTTCATATAAAAATCACCAAAAAGAAAGCCATGAGTACGTGTTTCTGACTTTTGATTTAAAATTTCTATGTGTAACTTGACTTAAGGTTTGGTCTGATCCTTTCCTCACATTTTCCCACTTCAAAATATGCAAAAAAACATGCACACATGCAAAAAAAGTATTAAAAATACAATACTTTTGCTGCTTCAAAAATTTACCTCTGAACACAAAGTACTTTACTGTTTCTTATATAGCAATTTTGCTCAAACTTTTAAACCTTACCAGTCTAAATCAGTATAATATAATGCCAATTATGTCTTCCATCAATTTTCATCAGCCAAAATTCTTACAATATAGCAGAAAAGTGTATATATCAAGGATAACTACAGGGGAAAAAAACAAAACAAAAAAAAAAAAAACCCACAAAGAAACTCTGAGGAATTTCCCCAAATTGCTCTATATTTATACCTATTATTTAATATTTCAGTTGGTTTGTTAGACAAACTTAAGTGTATTTATTTAGAAAGAAAAATAAGTAGTATACAGTGAAAAACATCAGAAATCTTGACTAGTATCTTATTTGATCAGTACTTTCCATCTCTCTGTATTACTCATATCAAATTATGGTATGATCACCTTATCAGTTTGGGGATTGTCAGCTGTTCCTGTTACATGAACAATTTAAAGAAGTTTGTTATTCCTTGGTCACATACACTTCAACTTTCAAAATCAGATTCTCCTTCTACTGTAGGAAAAAAACAAGACACATCATCTTTGTTCATCTCTCCAAGTTTTTCCTCCATCAGCTCCTGATGCTAAAGCTCTCATAAGTTTTCCTTTGGACCACGCTTCATGAGATTTTTCTAGAGACCTTCATTCTCTAAGAATTCTTGGACTCCTGTTTGTATCTTGCTTCCATAAGCATGAAAATCTTCAAAAGAATTAAACAATTCTTGAAAGTATCGCATACTTGTGTCTTTTCTTGGCCTAAAGAATTACTCTATTTTCAGCTCTCTGTTTCTGTGACACAGCTGAAATAATCTCTAAAATAGCTGAATTGAATGGCAGCAATTACATTCAATCCACAACAGAATTGTAGTTCATTTTCCCTGAGACCACAAAGTATTTCAAAGCCTGAATTCAGAGAGACCCTGGGAGGAATGCAGTTGATCTGAAATTATTTCAGACAGAGCTCTTGGTTAGAGCTAAGTATAACACAGTTCTTAACGTTCCTTAAAATAAAAGGAAATAAAACATGTACATTCCTATGAACCAAAGGCAACCAAGTAATGAGTCACAGAGAATAACTGGCTCTGGAAGAGGAGGAGAGTGTTGAAACCTCAGAGGATTTTGACCAGTTCTGCACAGAGACTGAGACTGATGCCAGAAATTCTTGCCAAATATCATCCTACAAATTAACCTCTCTCACACTGCACATCTTTCCCAACGCTCTATGTTGGGCACACTTTGCCTTTCTTTCCTGGTAACTACTGATTAACACTATCCCTCCCTGCTTATAAATAACTACAGAATTGTTCCCCTTAGCAATGCTCTGCTCTCTCCTCTGTCCTCTAGCCAGCAGTCCTTTCCAAGCCCCTGGCCATGCTACACACTTGGAGAGCTCCACATACTCCACTTTGTGAGCTCTCTTACAGGGCTCAGAAACTGCAATTAAGTTGCAGCACATTCAGAAATCTATTATCGCACACATAAAATCAGATGTCTCCCAGGTAAATTTGGGATCTGAGTAAGCACGCAATTTTTCCACTGGGAACAATTAGCAGCAGCACTCCTTTGATCTCTGTGCCCAAAACTAAGTGAGTTTCAATCTGCCCTAACATTAGTGGGCAACAGTCTTCATCTGTTTCTGAATTTAGCTCTACCTCACAAGGAGAGCTTGAAGACATTAAAAGAAAACAAAATCATTACATGCCCATTGTGGAAATGTGAGAGAAAATGTGATTGCTTAGGGAATTGGGGTTTAGTCATTTGCCTTTCTGCCTTCAGATGTTTTCATGTAAACAGGGAGAGAGGGTATCTGTGTATTTTCATCTTTTAAGGCTTTAAAAATGTCTGAAGTATGGTTGAGCAAGACAGAAAACTTAACTCCAAAAGACAGAAGAAACAGATCTGTACATTTTATGTACAAACAACTTAGTTCCAGATCAATTTTTGTAGTAAAAAAATAATATATATATATTCATACATAAAGAGTGCTCAGTTATAGTGAAGAATAACCAAGCAAAACCCTTTACTTATTTGAGGTGCATTTGTCCAATGCATGTACATGATTTTCTACACAGCCTGAAGTATTTAGAAATGAAGTTGGTGAATGGTATTATAGTTTACTAACTGTACTAACTGAAATGTAGCCAGTTAAGTTCACATGATTGCCTGTATTTATTGCAATGGTTTAGCTTATAGAAGAACAGATGGTTTCCATGTGCTCCTAATCAAATACTCTCAACTGATTATTTGATCATCTGCACTAGGTTTTTTGATTTAAATAATTGATCCTTAGCATTCTGTACTTCTTAAATGTGACCTGCTTTTTGCAGTTCTTTCGACTTGTGGCAATTGCTGTTGGCTGATGGCCAGAGCCTTTTCCTTAGACTTCTGAGTATAGTTAATTCAGTAGTGAATTAAAAACAGACGCTCTGTATTACTTAGGACAACACAGTCTAAATTCCATTCTCCCAATAATCCCTATAGATGCAAGTAAACAAAATTAATAATTCAACCATTAACCACAAATGAAAGGCTTGTTTAATTTCATTTAACACTTTACAATATTATGACACATACATGTATGGCTGTAACCTACTGTTATATAACTTTCTCTTGTCCATTTGTTTTAGATCCAAGCATCATTGTTAAATTAATCTACTATGCTCGATATCTTAGATTGTGTAACTGAAACAAAAAAATGTACAATACTGAGTTCAACTACTATGGCAAAGAAGAAATACACAGTTTTATTGAGGTTTAGTTTGCTTCTAACATGGAATCTGGATGTTTTAATAAGGCAATATAAATTCCCTTGCCTATCAAATGTAAGAAAATGAGCATGTTACTACTGTCTAATTATTGACTAACATAAATGTATTTTAATTACCTAAACCTCCCACTATTCGGCACGTGCACCCTGTTTGGAGATTTTTGCATCAAATAATAGGGTTAAAAATCAATGTAATATTTAGAGTTAAATTACACATTACAGTCAATCTATCAGAAGTGAGGAAAAGAGCTCGTGAGGGATAAGAGGCCAAAAACGAAAATTATTAACACATATATTTGGCCTGTAAAGCTGAGGCCTAAAGATTATTATATTATGTTAGACCTCCTACTGGCTATATAACATCTAAAATCTCTAATACCTAAGTCAGATAAACTAATTTCTTAGAACAGAATGAATACTACATTTTTTGTGTATTTTTTAAAAAAGTAAAATATAATTTCTGCAGATGAGGATAGGAAGGACCATTGAGTTTTTCATTGTTCCATCCAATCCTCAAAGGGTTAAAATAGACTAGACTTTGCCTGTGTATGACTTCATAATTTCTTTAGAGAACAGGAAGGTTAAATACATATATATAAATTATATATACTTAATATATATATAATTTATATATATAAACATATATATATATGAAAGATTTTGAAGTGCTTCCAAATGTAAAAATAAATCCTAATTTTGATACAGTGGAATATGGAAGGGTGGTGAGGAAGGATAGGAAGGGAGGGAGATACAAATACATTGGGAAGTAATGCATTCAGACAAAAGATGGAGGTAGTCTGAGTCTCGTGTTGTGGATTCAGGTGTTTGGAGTGGATGGTAACAGCAGAAGTTTTTGCGAGGGAGAGAGAACAATAGCAAAAAAGGCAGTACTACCAGCAATGCCAAAAGCAACAGCACAGTCATAGAAGAGGAGGATGATTCCATATGCCAGAAGGATGTAACGCCAGATTTTCAGAAATACTTTGGTACCTAACAAATGTTGCTGAGTGCTTAGCTGCAAGACATGGTAACAGCTGATTGCTCTCATTGATTAAAAAGCTATGCAGTAGCTAAGTCTCTAAATTCTTCAGGGATCTTACAGAAGGACTTCCAGATGACACATTTTTCAGTTGTTTTCCACCTGTCTGCATCTACAGACTTTGGCTTTATTTAGTTAGTCTTGACCAGGTCCTCAAGTTTTCCTAAATATTTCAATATTTCAGTTTAGGAATACCTATTCAGAAAGTATTTTAACAATTCATAAAATATTAAAAACTTCAGATTACACTGGTGGAAATATTCTTGCAAACCTTCCAGTTTTGCCTACTTGGAGTGTCTGCACTGAACCTTATTACTTGTTTTTATTTTCTGCTAATTAGAAGAAAACAAGAGGAATAAATACTTAAACCAATTGGGGTAAATCAGTCACATGAACTATGTATGTTGGGAAAGTGTGTTCCTGCCCCACTAATTTAGGGAGTGACATTGAACATAACTCAAGCCCAAATTCCCAAGCTCTGAAATACTGTATGGCTGCTCTCACTCAAACATTTCTTATTCCCATAAAATAATAAGTAAAAATAAATAAAAAAGAGTCTTGAAGTACTCTGTGATGGTCAAATGGAAAGTAAAACTGTCTTCAGCATATGAGACAGAAAGGAAGTCAATATTGCACTCAACATTTACATACTACAAAAAAAGGAATTCAAATTTCTGTTGCTGAGGGTAACAGTAGAAACCATGCAAGTTTTCCAGCCACCAGAAAACAGAAGCACACATAGATCTTTATTCTAACAGAAAATACTGTTTGGAAATCTAGCTTTAGTAGGATCTACAGTTCTATCCTTCACATTATCTATATGATAAACTCAATAAGGTATGTTGTTACGCGGATGGAAATGCCTGTCTCTGGGTTTTAGCAGCAGGTGAGAGTGCTATTAATATGATCAAATGCACTTAAAACAGATTACTTTAACATGCATTTTAGACATCCAAGCAAGACTGAGAAATTCTAGATTCTTGCTTTGTCAGATGTGATTGCATAGTGGATATCAGAAACAGTAATAATATAAATAAGATGGACTCAGGAGTCCTTGGCACAGTTTGGAGAAGTTCCCTTTGCCTTGACCTCTGTGTCTTCCAAGCTTTTGCATTCCCCCAAAGAAGGCCACTGATTTCTCTCAGACTTCAAGATACTAGGAGTAGAAACTACTGTGGATAACTTTTCTATGATTCCACTTTGATACAGACAGGACCTTCAGTCTGCTCCTAAGATGCTTTGGAGAGAACACATACCTCCAAATTTTTGCCTGTGTCTAGAAGGATGTACTAAAGAGACAAACTTTTCGCTAATATTTAAGACAAGGGAATACTGAAATTCTAGCTGATCTTTAAGCACCTCAAAACAACATTAATTCAACAGAGACCAAAATAAACTGAAGAGCATAGAAGCGAAGTTCAATGAAAAGCGAGCTACAAAAAGGCTGTTCATTAAAAGTAGAGGTTAAAGAGCATAGCTGTTTGCTGAAGAATCAAAGGGGGGTTGCAGATCTTCTGAGTTTTATTTTTCATGTTAATTAAAATACTCTGGATCTGTAAAAAAGTCCTACTAGCTTCAAAAACACATATATATTCCAAACGCTTTGCACGACCAAAACATTATATGATGAAAATAAATACCTTTCTCTTTACCAGAAGTAAACATTATTCAGTGTTGCTTAATTTCATAAATACCTAATCATAATTAAATTCATTGGATGGATTTTTAAAAGTAGTTAGTTGTTAAGATGATTGGCAGTTTTCTTTGCTGTTGACAACACCTAATGATATATTGCAGGATGGAAAGCTACTTTAAGAAATCCAAAAATATCTCTTCTGTACTCACCACCTGAGATAATTTTTTCTTTCCATACATGTTTTATTGGTACTTATCACTTCAAGAAGGCTGATGAATGTCAAAGACCCTCTAAAGATGCTTTGCAGATTATTTATTCTAAGCTTTCTTCAAAAGTTTTTTCTTTTCCTCTTTTTTTTAGAAAATAATAATTCACTAACCTCTACAGCTCCAACAAACATCATCAGCCACCCAAATTACTTCACAAATTCATTGATTTATGTCTGTCATTAAAGATGAAACAGAATTACTACCTACAGCATTTAAACTCAAGTCTTTAATTATACTAAACTATAGGTACATGGAAAAGACACTTCACTTGTCTGTGCTGCAGACAGAACATCTACTGAGTTGGTGAAGAGGCCAAAAAGTGCACTGAAAAATTGAGTCATCCTGACATGATTATGTATAGATAAGTTTATTTCAAAATAATATTTACATAGCTATCACTCAGAACTGTGAACACTGAATTTACCATTTCAGACTCAAGCCATGGTGCAGATTTGCAGCAAGAACAAAGGACGACATGGAGCATCTAGCTTCTAAATCTTCACTTTTTTTTGCTTTTCCTTCTCTCACCAGTGCATGTGACTTAATCCTACAAAACTGACTATATATATATTTTAAGCAAACAAAATAAATTCCTTATGATGAACTCCATGTCTCTATCTTTTATTAATGTTAAATAGAGGCTTTCGATTGCATTTAATTATGCATATTTTGTGATAATCACTGTCATCATAATTAATCCTTAATAAAAGAAAAAGAGGGTATAAGATTTTGTCTAGATTTCTACTCCTTTTTTTTTTTTTCTCCTTTTGCTTTGTAATGTTGTTGTTCAGTTTTCCCTCCTTACAAAGGAAAGGAAAAAATAAATAATTTGCAAAGTTGACTACCAATGTTTGTTATTTCTCCTGGAAGGCTCTCATTAATTCTAATGAGGACTTAGCTTTAAGTTATACATAATTTAGTATTTTTTACTCTGCACAAATACAGCATAGCAACAGAACAGAATAGTTACTGGATAAAAGTTTTAAGCGTTTTATTTTCTCTGGATTTTTAAAGAAATGCCTGATTTCTATGAAAGCTGAGTAGCTGAACAGATTCCCACGCAGGATCTCATATATTACAGACCCAGGGAAGAAAGAAAATGCGCAAATTAACCAACACCATTCTCTGTAATGTTCCAAAGAAAACTATTGTTCATATGTACAAAATAACTTGATAACACTGGGTGAAGTTAATTCATGCTGTGCAGTATTTAAAAAGTTGATCTCCAATAAAAAACATCAATTTTCCTATTCTTACCACAACTTTTTTAACTATGTTTCAAGAAAAGCTGCTCCTTGTTCTTAAAATAAACAAAGTATTTTGCTTTTTCTGTAACCTCTGACAGTACAAAGTAAAATGATTCATTAAATGACTACTTTATGGTTATTTATGAGATGCTAACTAGGTGTATGATGTGCTAATTATTAAGAAAGCACACATTTGGAACATCTCCAGGTGTCTTTCCAAATCTTTTTCCCCAGGTGCAGTTGTTTTTTCAATTTCTTTCTGTTTGAATGAACATTACAGCATACACAATTTCTCTACTTACATTGTTTCAAACAGGAAAAGAAAAAAAAAAACAAAAAAAACCCAGCAGAGCTCCTGATCACCAACCACTTTACTTTATCTGGACACTTCACTGAATATACAAATTTTTTTCAGCAATAAAATGACTAAGTTTAGAGATTAAAAAAAGACATAAGACTAAGAGGCTGCTATGTCTGAAACCAATGCATCAGTGAAGAAAATTCTTGAAAGTCTCAAATGCAAAAAAGGTTAAAGAATCTCCCCAGATTCATCTCTGTCTAACCTAGGAAAACACCCCGTTCCTAATGCCAAGTAGGGAGTCAGGATGAACTCCTATCATATGCTGTGTTAGCGTCTCAAATATAATTATCAGACCAGTGCCTCATTTAACCCTATGTCTCATTTCCTGGTCTGCCCAAACTGACATGCTACAAAGCAACTGAAGAACAAAACTGGGGACTGGGGTTTGTGGTTCTGTGCTGGGCTTCGAAGGCGCGTGTGTATTAGAGGCACAGCAGGCACTACAGCAAGAGGACGCCAAAGGAGTAAACCTTTGTCTGAAGTCAAATGACTTGACAGGTCATACTACACTGGAACGCGCAATTTGAGGAGGTGAATACACACCCCTTCATGGACTGATAATATGACAGTATAGCAGTATCAAGGTGAAATGAAAATATATTTTAAAAGGATTCATTTACAGGGACATCACTGCCACTGGTTACACTGATGTGGACATGCCTGAAAAGACATTTTAGCAGCAGAACTCAGAATTAATCAATTCTGACACATGGTCAAGTGCAAAATGCATGAATTCATAGCACAAAACTGGGAAAACAATGAGAAAGAATCAGGCACTGATGATATCTAGTAAAAAACCTTTACTATCTCATCCCCATACTTTCCATTGGATTTTTTTAAGAGAATTATCACATTGCATTGGATGTTTACACACAGCATGACCATACCTATCTGCTTCAAACAAGCATCAACTAAAACTGCTTTTTGAGTTATGGTAAACTGAAGAAAGGAAAAGAAAGATAATTTTCTGACAACCAACTGAAACTAAAACAATAAATAACAGTAGGTAGTGTGTGTGCCAAGCCATGTACGGATAAGGCATAAAATATTGTCTGTTCTACACAGTTACTTTTGGTAGAACAGCAATATTTACTGGTTTAGTGGGAAATATCGGTGGTAGGTGGATGGTTGGACGGGATGATCTTGGAAGTCTTTTTCAACCTTGGTGACCCTATGATTTCCCAACGTAAGAAATATTTTTACATAGCTTCAAAGTAGAGTTTTACTTCAGTATACTTTATTTCCAGCCCCACCTTTCCTGCCTTGTTGATTTATAAATGCTGTAGGAAGCTCCTCAACCAACTTCACCAAGCTTATCACCAAAATTTCACAATTCACTTAAGATGACTATGGCTAGCAATGCTGCTCAGCGCTTACCTGTCATTTAATATTCCCCTTCCTGTATAGAAATTCAGAGGCTTTCTTACATAATCATTTTAGTTAGAATTAGACACCTGAATCATAGTAGTTCTTTTTCAAACAAAGCAGACTAAGTCAGTCTAGATGTGTATCCAAACAATGGCTGCAGTATTTGCATTGCTCACTCAAAGCCTCATACAGGCAGTCACTTTAGATCAACTTCAGCCTCCATGGTTAGTCCTACACAGGCTTGAAAAGGATTTTTCTTTTAATCTTGCAAAGGCAGCTTAAGTCAATGAGATATAGGCATTTTGCTAGTAAGAACAATAAAAATATCCAAATTACCACAGTTGTTACAAAGTCTAAGTATTTTCTATTCAGTATATTGGAAGAATCCAAGCAGGAAATCCAATCAGGGAATTTTTTTGTTTGTTTAACATAAATAACAAGTATAACAATATCCCTAAATGTTCGGTTTGTTACTTCTTTTTTTAATTATTATTATTATTATTATTTAACTCTTGGAAAAAATATCAGCTGAAAATTTTCTCATAGCATTACATGTTTGCTGAAAGTGATCAAAAATGAATTCAAATAAAAGTTGAACTCAAGCCAGTGAGGATTTAAACACTTGCTTGGTATGTGTTTTTAATGAGCATACTAGACTATTCATGCACAAAATAATTCCAGACCAGGACAGCAGTGAATTCCTAAGAAAACAAAGTAGCAAGATCAGCAACAACCTATACAAAAGTAAAGAATATTTCCAAGTTTACAAAATGAACTGGGAACTGAGATGATAGAGCAAAACAAGGTATAAAATACTTCAGAATTCTTTGCTTCTAAAATAATTTAAAAGAGGCCAGGGTGGGTAAGAATAACCAGAATCTAGATACAGGGCCATTTCAGTGCAATATAGCAAAAAAGGCTTTAAAGCAATTTTAAGTCTTATTACAATGTCTCATTCTACTGGGAATTTCCATTAATGTGAAAAATAAAAAGACACATTACTATGACAGTGATATGGTGTGAGCAATTTTATTGAAGTAGAAAGCTAGGAATGATAATATGCAATAATTATTTTATTGATGCACAGGAAATGAATTATTCATAGTTACAAAGTATCTGTGGATAATTCTAATTACCTGCTTTTAAAGTATATGAGAGCCACAGAAAATACATTAACAACTTTGATTGAACACCTGCTATCCTGTGGAAGATAACAAGTACCAGGTTCCAAACTTTCCTGACTCTGAAGTCAAAGGCATTAGGTCTTCCACATGTGTACTACTGGAATATTACAGATAATTTTGTTCTCCCTGTGTAGTGATGATGTCACAATGTTTAACATAATCAGAAAAAAAAAAAAGTAATGGCTTAATTTCATACCTTGTTTCATATTTTTAGTTCTACATGTTCTGTATTTTATATATATATATAGCTAATATGAAGTGTATAACGATGAAGATTGTACTCCATGATAAACTAATGTTACAGTTCTCAAATATTCATACTTGTTAATGCAGACTTTTATTTTTATATATACAGTGTTTCTAGACATAAAATCATCTTGCTAATTGTTTGCTGCATCTGGTCTTCTGTGGAGCAGTTTTTGATATGTGGATAAGCTAATTTAAAACTTTAAAATTCTGGAAGATCAAATGCTGTACTTTCATAATAAGCATCACCTTTATACTAAAAAAAATTCAGTACTTCTGCTATCATTTGCTCAACAAGAATGTAAGCAAAACAGGGAAGAGAGTAATCTTCAGTAAGATAGAACAGTTAAAGTTAACTTCAGCTGCCCTTCCAAAAGTGGTTGGCAACATTAATTCCACTAAATTCCCTATTTTTCTTTTAAAACAGGCAGAGGGCTCAGAGACTATTGATTACTCACTACTGAGGAATGAAGTCTAGGCCATCAGGTGCAGGACAAGGAATTTCAGCTGCCCTTTCTGTCCAGTTTCATCGGACAAAATGTAGTCTGTGCAACAGTCTAAAAATGACCTATTAATGCATAATTAATCTCGACACAGACTGAAGTAGAGCCAGTTGTTTTGGAGTTTTTAAAGATAACTTCAGAAGCATGAAAGACACTCCTGTATGAGTCTGTAATTTTTAAAGACTCCTTTGTTATACATTCTGCTGACCTACAACAAATATTGCAGAAGCAAACTTACTATCTTCCAAAGCTTTCTTTCAGGAAACCATTTATTTCCTGGATATTCTGTAAATCCCATTGTGGGGCTCCACATTGTAGACAATAATTATACCTAAATGCACTATGCTTGTACTTAGTCTGGCTCTGAAATAGTTATTGTTCATACAGTGTGTTCAGTCTGCTAAACCAAATCAATTTAGTTTTACAAGCAATCATTCCATTGTTAGCTTTATATTGTCTGACTAAATGTTGACTTTGCTTGTAAAACTCCTTATAAATGTGCTTGCTAGGGCACATATAATAGCTCAAAATAAAGGAAATGTCAAGAGAAACTAAAGTGTAGGAACTGAAGGTCAGCTAATTTTTTCCTGTGTATATTTGTTAGGCTTGATAATTATTTACCTTTTCTCATTTACTTAAGTGTTTAATCAAGCAGATGTATCAGAATTATGAAACAAGAGTAAATAGATCACAATCAAATTAGCACAGACTTAACAATATCGGAAGGCTTGTTGTATGAATTACTGAAAACAATCTGGTGTCTGCAACTGCCAGTGACATTCCTGAAACAGTCAGTAGGTCTCTGCTACTTAGCTACAACAATGCAAACACATAGCAGTAGACAAAGAAACAGAGATCTTCCCACTCTTGTACTTATGTCAGTGCGTTCTGTGCAGTCTATAAGTTCTGTTAGTACAGAGCTGGCTGCAAGACTGGGGAGCTCATTTGTTCATTCTGCACATTAGTGTTTAGAGGTTAAAAGACAAAAGAGCAATATATTTGCATCTGATAACCAGTATTTGTAACACGTGTAGTAGAAGTTGTTTCTTTTAATTAAGTAAATGATGATGAAAAAGTGTATCCTCCCACACCAGAGCCTTAAGTTACTAATGGTTAAGTCAGATGTTTAATATAATTTTGTACATTTTGCAATATTCACTATCTTGCATGGCTGAAATCCATACCAAAAATGTGCAGAGTTTAGTATGTTAAGAGAGAAGGAAATTATTTGCTTTGCTGAAAAAAATTAGACTTCTCTTTTGATCGCTGTCTAAAACATACACAGAACCAAGTGAGGCAGACACAGGGAACTATACCAGTAAAAGGGTTGTTGATTCTTCATTTATTTCATGAAAGAAAAAGGAAATTAAATTATAGAAAGTATAAAGATTAGATATGACAATCAATCTATGGCAGTGACTTACACCTTAGTAACTCGCTGACAATTAGATTAAAATAGCACACAGCATCAAAGAATAAGTATCATACCCTACTCCAAAAACTTCTTTCTCATTGGCTCTTAGCTGCAAATTGTGTTTCTAAATACACTGTTATCTTCCATAAAATTCAGTTCAATTCGTCTAAAAATATAAACATTTATTCACTCATAGGACTCAAAATCAAACAAGCTTAAAGATGTAATGTATGAACATTACAGAGAAAGCAGCACATCTCGAAATGACTGATCAAAGCAACAGGAAAAACTTTGAATTCATATTCAAATTCTATGCTTTGCTTCCCTTTAAAAATGATGCCATGAAAGATGTAAGGTGCAGTGAATAGTTCTTGCTGTTTCCATCTAAGTCACCCTCATTTTGATTGATTCTGATCTATTTATTTATTATTTAAAATAATGACTTAAGTGGTGAGAAAATATAAAGCAATTTCATAAGTCAAAGTTCAAATGGCAAAGATATCCTTAGTAAGGAAAATAAACTTCTTCCGTTTTTTAAAGAGATGCTTCATTTATATGAGTGGGTCTTCTCTTACATAAACACTGAATACTTACTATTTTAAGACATGTTAAGTATTAGCAGATTGATCATCTAAGGTTTAATTTGTTATTATTTTTCAGTACTATACCAACACAACCTGTAACTGCAATGAAATTTTTGACTCTTCCTGGAACATTCTAAAAATAACAAGAATTTTCGCTTGGGGAATAATTATCCTTTAGAATTATAAAACAATTCCTTCTCAGATTAAACTCTGAAAGGAAACACAAGTGAATCAGTAAAATGCAACATATTCAACAAAGCTGAGTATATAGAGTTCAAAGACAGTAAAAGGGAACAATGCTAACAAATAGATAAAAGGAACAATGCCAACGAGTAGATACTCTTCCCACCATTGAAGTTGATATGAAACTTGCCACCATGTGGTGACTACACACACACAAAAGGAAAAAGATAAAGGCCAGAGTGAACTATTTACTGACACTGTCAGTTTTCAAGAGTCCAGGGTTTGCTATCAGCTTTGTTATTTCATGCTATGAAAATTGCTTCATTATTAGCAAGCAGATACTATCTTTACATCTGACAGAGCTTCCCATATTCTTGAGATATTTAACTCTCATAATAATGGATAATAATTACCATTTTAATTAAAAAAACAACACCTTCTTACTATTAAGAAAAATCTGATCATCAGAAGATAAATTTATGTTTCTAATATATTATATATTATTGATCAAATCCACTCATATCCTTTGTATAAGCCTGAAGATAATATACAGCCTTATCCATTGTAATACACCATATTCAATTAATACGTTAGTAAAAAGCTTTGTCTGCAATGAAGTTCAAATAATCTCTTTCACACGTCTCATAGTTCTCTGACAAACTTGCGTATGTAGCACAATTTTTTAAATGTCATTAAGTATAAAAACCCTAACTATAAGACACTAAGTCATCTTCATACAAAATATATACATACATATTTATACATGGTAGACTAGCTTCAGAAGGTACTAAGGAAGACACAGCAAAATGCAGATTAAGGTTTTTCTGGGTTTTTTTCTTGGTTTTTTTTTTAAAGAACTGTCATTTTAAGCTAGAGAAAGTTAGCTGTATATTATTTCCTGAAGCTTCATGTCTTTGTTAAGGGTAGCAAAGAGAGAAGATAAAGCAAACAGCAAGGAAGCAACTAATACAATCTGAACAACCACTGAGAATGACCAAAGTCTATAGAGACCTTTTAAGTTAGTTAGTCAAAATGGAATTTGAACTATGGTCAAGAACTGATCTATTCAGGGAACAGGAATTTCATGTATGTCCTAGAAACAACAGCAGTGCAACAAAACCAGAAAACCCTAAGCCTCACAAAGGAAACTAACGGCAGAATCCTGAAATTGGCATTCTGTCCCAGTGACAAAACATGATAAGTCATTTAGCACCTAACAAATATCCAGAACCACAGCATTTTTTTTTATTATTATTAGACACTTTAATAATTATTTTCTTCAATCGCTCATGTTAAAGTCTTCTTGAAATAAATGTTGTCTCATCACCTATCACTGACTGTCAGCATGTGCCAATGGCTTCCGGGAAGTGTTCTGGATCCATTGTCTGCCATCAGACTGACACATGTTAGGAAGAGTAATTCTCCTTTCAGAGTGCCACACCTCTAGGTAAAAAGAACTAGCTGGTGAATCATAACACCTTGACTGGAAATCCCTATACACGAAAGAAGTTACTACATTTTAGGGTTGTTGTTTTTTTTCATGTTTACACGTTTTGTTAAAAGCATTACCAATTACTGCTTTCTGACAATTTTTCAAATAGGCAATATTACTGAACACAGAGAAGGTAAAAACACGAAAAAAATATTTACACCTAATGAAGAGGTGTTCCAAGTGCCATTTTCAAGATCCCTGGCAGGACAGCTTTTGAGATAACAACTACACCATGATTGCTTTTCAAAATATGAGCTTCTATGAAACCAGAAAGACAATTTAACTTCATATACCTTGATATTTTTTTCTGTACGATACATACCCTAAGTTGAGATGTCAGTTTCAGTTATAATATATTGCCTTATATTACAACATGCCAAAGTCTACCAACTTTTAGACAGAGACTTGGAGGAAACATGTTTTAATCCAAGTAACAGCAAGAATTTATCTCAGTAAATGTTGGAACTGTTCCACGTTATCATCAACCCCCTTCATACCAGTGCAACACTTTTCACCTCCCTGTCTCTCCCCTGTGACTCCGACATCACACACTCACCAGCAGCAGGGATAATTCTCACACAATAGACATCTAACAATTCACACACCATTAAGCCAATCCACTGTACACAAAACATTCTAGCAGCATATAATGATAACCGGGACAGCTTACCATTCAAAAGAAGATTTAAGACATTCCCTGGTAGACTGCAACGGTGGAAAAAAAAAACAAAAAACGGACAAGTAGGGAGGAAATCCCATTTTTCCCCATGCTGCTTCTGACATTGTCACCCAAATCACTGGGGTCAAGGATATATGTGATGTTCAAAAGTCTCTACAGTTCAGTTCCTCTGACTTTTTTATCCAGATCTCAGGCAAATATGAATATTTTCAATCAGCTGTGCACTCACAGCCTTGCTATTACTGTTACAAAAATCCTCAATTTTTGGTATGGGTCCCTATGAATAAGGTAATAAGCTATCTTCTTTCAGAACCTCAGTTTTCAGAGCTGCATTTGATGCATTTTTAAGAATATATATTTGTATTCAAGAATAACCAAGCTATTTATTTGTGCTCCTGTTTGCTATAGAAATCTAGGGTCACAATGACAGAAAAATATATAGCCCTTGCAAGCAATGCCATCAGAAAATGTCTTATCATAATCATGATAGATGATTTTGTTTAAAAGATGATACTGAGAATGATTATTAGGCTAGTAGATCTGTGTCTAGCAATAATTCATTTCTTTCAGTACCAATTATAACTGAAATTGAAGAAGCATGGAACTCTTTCTTTCATTATTATTCTTTGTTTACTGCTCATAAATATGTATTTATCAAGCTTACATTTTGTGATCAGATTTGAATATTAATGTTTTATTTGTGAATCCATTGCAATATCAATATTCCCACTAAGAAAGTAAAGAAATGGTCATAAGCATTTAGTACTTAATGCATTTTCCTTAATAACAGCATTTAATTATTGAAAATCATTAGTATCAATCTTAAATCAGTAGACAACTTATCAATTTTCCCACTGGATTCCATTCAATTCTAATAATTCTCAACTAAATCTCAGTTAAGTCTGATTTTTTCCCCATTAATTTAATAACTCCTGATCTCTATCAATAGACTTTGCTTTTTTCAATTACTTCTAATAAACCTTCAATAAAATCATTTTACCTCTAATTCATGTCCATAAATATGTTTCTTTTGATCTTATTTTATGGCTTTAAAACCAGTGGTGCCCAATCTACAGGCACTATGTCTGACATTTTTAACTTGAAACGTTTTAGAGTTCAGCTCAGAGAAAGTCATGCAAAAGTTTTTGGCAGAAGCTAACAAAATAAAAGCTTTGCATTAATTTTTTAAGTTTTCAATTACCTACAGAATTTAATATTGAGTATTGATTAAGCAGTGAAACCTCTCAGCTTTTTGATCCATCACTGTCGATTTCTCACACTTGGCCTATGATGTACAGTACCTTCTAAGACATCCTTTTCTGATATGGAAGTTTTTGCAAGGACATCTCATCAGACTGCGATCCATGTCAGGAATAAAACGGGACTGGGAGCTGAGTGAAGTGCAGACAACTATTTTTGGATTAAATAAACTTTCTCCTCCATCTCTGGTTTTGTGATGAGGTAAAACACTTCACAGGCACCACTGCGGTGGTAGAAACTTGTCAACAACTGTCACAGCCTGGTAGATGTACGAGCCCCAGCCATCAGGCTGGAGCACACAGAACGGAAATGGAGAGCTGAGTATAGGTCAGAATGAGAGGCACAGAGAAGAAACACGTGCTGCCTGGGAAGTGCTGCTGTTCTAATATCACCAAATCAACAGCGAACGACTTCCTGATCAGTTTTAATTTGGAATAAGGCACTAAGGTTTTCCAAGTCCAGTTCCAGTGTTATTCCCTCATCAGTTAGAACTTTCTGAAACACAAGAGAGAATTTAAAGACGCTTGATTATGATTAGTTCCTCCAAAGACAGGTTTCACGACTCTCCCTTCTGCTCTGTCTTTATGTATTGAATATAGAGACCAAAGCTTTTTAAAGCTGTTTTTTTTTTGTTTTTGTTGTTTTTTAATTTTTTTTTAAGCTGATAAATGTATGATCTGCTTCCTCTTAACTCTGGAACCTGTGTAAGTCCCTAGTTGCTCCAACCAAGACCACTGCCTTCCATGTCTCAGCAAAGGTCTGCTCTTCAGCTAGATGCCCACCTCACAACAGGCAAAGAGCATTCCACAATGGTGACATTTCCTTTCCTCTACATCAGCTGCACTGCAACTGAAGTTAGAACATCAATATTCCCATCTCCTGTACCTTACCCTACCTGCTTTCACCAGGCAATGAATCTTACTACTGACTCTGGCTGAATGCCACAAAAACCCTGTCAGAAAATATACTATTTCCTATTAAATATAACAGTCCAGATGAAGGAGATTTATCTCCTTCAAATCACTGAGGAAGTCACATATACACATCTCCAGAAAACATCAGAAACCGAGGTCTGTAAATATATTTTTCTTTAAGGAAATACACTTAGTGTATTCATTTTCCCACATCAGTCCCCCTCCTCTCTTCTCCACCCGCCCCCCCCCCCCCCCAGCCCAGTGTATTTCTGTTAAACTTCTGGAGACCAAATAAAAAAAAAAATCACTTTTTACAGAAATATAACAAACACTGATAAAAGCTTAGATTTCTATTACAGAACAATAACAAAAATATATACACTAAACTTCTAGAAAAATGTCTTCATTCTAAAGGAAAATGAGCACATTTTAAGGCCATTTCTGTATTAATCCTAGTGAATCCTAGTGTTTCCCCTCATTAAAGAGTGTACAGTAAGCACTCTCTAGGCTTAGAGTTGCTGATAATTAGGTCATGAGGGATTCTTTCCTCAGTGGGTTGGATCAGAACCGGAGTGCCTTAAGGCCAAACTCCATCTTGCTGAATGTAGGCAGCTGAAACAAAGCTTGGCTGGTTTGTTTTCTTTAAAGAATTTTTAAGGTTTTCTTTGTTTAACATGAGATCTAGTTTGTGTTTTTTTTTTTCAACCTCTTTGCAACTTAATACGGAATACCTTGACAAACCATTCAGAAACTGAAGAGGGAAAAAGAAAAAAGAGAAGCTAAGCACCAAAGAACTTTGCTTTTTTTCCTCTTCAAATTTTGCTCAATTGAGTAGTTAAAAAAGGTCAAAGAACAACGCCAAACAACATCTCACAACTGGACAGAAAATATTCCTGAGAATTTTAGAATATTTTTATACAGTGATTTTATACAGATGATTTCTTCGCTACACTTTTCCACAGAATCTTCTCCATTTATAAGACTTTTTTTTAATACTTAGCTAAAGGTTCATAAAATATATTCAGATTTCTGAGACCTAGCCTGAACATTTAACTTATTTATTAGGTCATCCTCTTCTGCTAAGGTAGATCCAAGTCAAAATTCATCTTCAGTGACATGGGAGAAATAAATTGTAATTTCACAAACATTTCCCTATTTTAAGCTTCTGAAAAGTAGAGAATGGATATACAAATTAGAAAGCCCACACAGTAATCACTAACCTGCAGAAGCATTTTCTTGAATGCCAAAGTATGATTATGAAAAATAAAACATGAAATAAATATATCAAGCGATAATGATGGGATAAACTCATCAAAATTTAAGATATAAAAGAGATATCAAAGAAGTACAAAGAATCCATTCTGTACATATGAAATAGCTGTTATGGTTATCTCTAATGACTGTGAAACATAATTGTCTTCAGGCAAAAATTTTTCAATTGCTTGTCATGGAAATACCCTTTCCTATAAAATCCATTGCTTCACAAGGAATACTATTAGAAACTATTTGAATGTCTGCAGAGGTTAAAATGAAGCTTTGCAGCAGTTACACTGCCTGCAACAGGCACACAGAGAACAGCTCAGTGGTTTCATCAGCTATGAGACACTGAGCTTACTTGAGGACTTCCAAATTCAGCCTTAATTCTTAGTATCCCTCTTTCTCATTGTCCAAACCTCATAATGATAAGACAGCAATCCCTTCCCCACTATCCCCACCTGCAGCATACTTCAGATTTTGTCAGCCATTCCACTTAAAAGTTATATTATTCCTTCATGTTTAACTTTGAGATTTTTAAGTAGTTTGAAAATTTCTTACCAATAGCAGTACTGACCTTGGTGTAAATATATCTATTTCTGAATGTTTATGATTAATAATATTCTATACAACTAGTGGAAAATGCATGTTGGTATTAAAACAATTAAGACTTATGCATGTTATATCTGAACTGAATTTCCTAGTATCTTTGTGTATATATATTAGAAAATAATTACATAATTTTTTGTTCTCATGAATTCTGTGACCATAATATTTATCTGGTTTAGATACTGTAGTGGAAGGAACTTCATAATCAGTTTTTAAACTGCTTTCATTTTTCCAGATACTGTTAGCTCAAAAATAAATACTGAAAAATCACAGCAGCATTTAGCAGATACATCAAGGATTTGAGGAGAACCACTGCTGCTAATCATATATCATTCTAGCTTCCCCAACAATGTAGATAACTTGGGTCTCTTCAGAATACTTGCCAAGGCATACAGAAAGCTGTAGGTTTACACATGCCCAAATTGTATGGCAGAGGGTAGAAACACAAGTCCGATACGCCCAGGAGTCATCTTTGCTCCTGATAACAATTCAAATATTTTCCATTGCCACAAAAAAATGAATTCATATTGATCTACATCCTCTCTAGAGCACCCTTTGCAAAAGTGATATATACGTATAAATGAGGCACTGTTCACTTCAGTACCATAACGATTGGTTTCAAGTGAAAAATGAGGACAGCAACTCATTATACAGTTCACATGGGGCAATGTCTTTGTTTCCTTTTTATTTCCTTTTTTCTTTTTTTTTTTCCTAGAGTAAATGTTCCTATTTGAGACTGCCAAGAATTCCTGTGCTAAACTGCAGCATGAGGCAGCCTTGTTACATTCAGACATATGATTAAAAATGGTAAATACCTGGGAAGTGAAGGAAAGGAGACAATGCACATGGCATACATCTCTGGAATATAATTATTAGAATTTCACCTTTTTCCACGATCACTGTAACATGTGCTTCAAAATGTAATATGCTTCAAAAGCACTGATGAGAATAGCTAAATGAGCTCAGTGAAGAAAGTAAATAAGATTTTTGTATTGAAAAGCAAAACAAAACTCTGGTGCAGAGACAAGTAGCCTGGCATTTTCTGGCAAGCTCTTCCTTGGTGGTATTCCCAGTTAAGCACACAAAATGTGAAGTGCACAGAAAATAGTGCCAGAGTATTGTGGTGCTCAGTAGGAACACAGCCTAAAGAATACACCCGGGGTCACTCGGAATCTACCTTCACCAAATGCCACAGCAAATGCACAGGGATTTGAAAAAGCTTGAACTTAACTAGCTCAGGTAACAGCAAAAGCTTAAGTTTACAGACTTTGTAAATTAAGTTGCTTTAGGTGTTTGTACTGCTATCCCTAAATGTGACAACAAATTCAAAATGTTTGCTCCACACATTCTTATATAGATAAGAAATATCCACTATTGACTTCAAAGTCATTTTTGTACTTATAAGAGTGTGGATTTGTAAGTTTGCCAGATCTGTGCAGCCATTCAGTGCTTCATCAGGCAGACCTAGCTATAACTGCCTTCCCTAACATCGCAAAGTCTCTTCCTGCATCAAGAAGCAGAAGCTGAGATTGCTGATGCACACTCCACAAAGCAAAGAAGTGGGAGACAAGGATAAAATATTTGGGGCTATTCCTGCACATGTCTGGCAGAAGCAGTACTCAGAGCTGCCGCTGCCGCCTGCAGTATTCTACACCTATGACACAACTCTTGGAGGAGGACAGGAGTATCCCATCAATATTTACTCTTCTAGCTCCTCTTAGGAAGAAAAAAGGCACTCTTTTATAGTCGGAATACTTAAGAAGACTCTAGAGTTTTACATACTCTAGCTTTTTCGTTACTCAAGATCAGCAAAACACAGCTGCAACAAATAAAAGGATATTTATATCTACTTTGTGTAGAAAGATATTTCTCAAGTTTATTTTTCAGAAGAGAATTTCTTGAATGTCCTGTCCTAAAGTAACTGCATGTCAGAAGGATCCAATAATTTCAAAAGAAGATAGACACAAAGGACATCCAAGCAAGCTGCAATATTGTAAGAGATTTGGTACTCACATGTTTGTGGAAACCTGATAAACACAACATTTAATCCAACAAATTGCAGAAACCCGCTGCTAACAGCATGATAAGTCCATATCCAGACAGGCACTACTGTACTTTAAGCATGCTCTAGCTCCAGTAGGCTTTTAAATCAAAGTAGAATAATATAAGAGGAGCGTAGGAGGAGTTAAGCAAGGTGAAAAAGTCTCTGCAAAGAGGTCCTGGATGAAAAGCTACAAAATGTAGCTGTGTAATCAGTAAAATGTTTTATTTGCATTGAGTGTTTGGGTTTCTTTTCAATCACAAGCTCCAAAGTCAAAGTGGGACTCTGATCACCTTGTTGAAGTTTACCAATCAGGATTATATGCCAATGTGTAATGAAGTGGAACTACACGATGTAGCAAAATATGATGTGACAGGTAAATTTTACAGGAGAACCCACTAATTTGGAATGAGTAATTGCTACAATTCAAAAAGTTCCATTACTCGTATGATGAATTTTCAAAGCTGGATTTGTGGCATATTTTTAACTGGATTAAGTGTCAACTTCAACTGAGCAATTAGCATTTAGAAAAAAATATTTCTCATCAACAGAGTACTATTTATCACCTGGCAGGTAATAATTTCTTATTCTTGCCTTTAGTACTGCTGAATATTTTCTCTCAAATAATATACTCAATCAAAAGAACACAACATTTTATGCTAATGTAATCTTTGTACATCTTTAGCTAAAATCTCAAGTACTGATAATTACAAGAAAATCCTGTGATGGGATTCTAGAAAGCTGGCGTTTTATTTCTTTATCTTTAGGGGGGACAAAACTTGATCATCTGCAAAGTCATGAATAACATTGAACAGCACAAACTGCAGGTAATATCTGCATTTCTTGTGTTACTAGTATAGGTACTAGAAATCTCTCTGCAAGTTGGCACTTACTGCAAAGCCTCTGCAGATCTTTGCCATCTGCAGACAATTTCATATCCACATACACTACTTTGAGAGGCCAAAATTTCAACATTCAATTTTGGTAAGTTTGTTAAGACAGCTTCAGTTTCTACATAGAACAGCACTCTTGCACAGTCCAACAGTAGCAGATTTTAGTATCACCAAAATTACTCTGTGCAAGTCAGAAAAGTATTAAGCAATCCACTGGGCACTACCACAGTGCTTCCTTAGGCTGGAGAATTTGAACATCGTGGAGGCATTAACACAAAATCATCACATAGCATAAAACATGAGAATTTTAAATACAAGATCACAGAATGAAGACTGTCAGGGAAATCTGCAAATACGTACAGCACAACTCTTCACCATCCCAGCTAAACTTTCTCAACCAGTGTTATTCAGTATGCAGCAAGTACTTTGACAGACAACCTTCGCACACAAACTATGAAAGCTACAGACATTTCTCCCAAAATAATGTCAGATCACATCTGAAATCACTAACAATGAACACATCATCTCAGTAGGAATAGAAAAAACTGAAAAAATTGTAATTGTCTATTTTTATACAAAGGATGTACCTATGTTCACAAGATGTAACCAAAATTAGGGCTTCCTCTTGACAGTACTTTTGGAGCTAAGCAATAACAGTGCTAGTTTTGCAATTAAGAAATCTGATGTTTGAAAAGGGAGTCTCCTTAACAAAAGCACTCCATCACTGATAGGATTGTTTTTGTTTGTAGCACAATGCACTGCACATCTGTTACAAATCAAGCCTGCATAGTGAATCAAATGAATTCCAAGTAGACAGAATTCTATTTAAAATGTCATTAAAAACCTTCTAGCTAGGAAATGAAAACTTTGAATTCTTTTATTCAAGTGTCCATTCTTAAAAAAGTCACAATACAAATAACAGACCTAATATGAACTTCCATAAGAACTCCAGAACCCCTGGACTAGGCTGGACACTGATGATATAGACCTTTACTCAAAAGTCTAAGATGGTTCCTCTGGGCACTTTTTAACAGATGTATGTACAACTGATACTCTGAGGAATTGTAGATAGCAGGTTTTTGGGTTTTTTTTTTCCTTTTTAACCAACAAAAAAAGATATATTGACTTGATCAGTTAGTCAACTGAGAACTCAAGGAAATACACCGAAGAAGCTGCATAAAAACAATAATTAACTTATGAGTGCTTTATACACCTTTGTCAAGTTTTAATTGAGAAGACGACAAATGCAAGGCATTTGACAGCAGCGAATATTTAATGATGTCCCGCACAAATGAAATTGGAAATGATGCTTATTTCATTGTGTGCATTACATTCTGAGAAATCAGGTATTTTCATTTCTTTTATATCTACAAGCTGGTAATACACTACCCTACCCAAATCTCTTCCCAAATTTTACAAATGTGGACTTCAGTAAGCAAATTTTTATATTTATTTTTAAAATCAATACTTTGGACTTATTGGATATGGACAGTGCATAAGAATCATATAACCATATATTGCTTCTGTATCATATAAGCAATCCTTAAATACTATCCAGCCTAGCTCCCCTGCCATGC
Source organism: Cyrtonyx montezumae (assembly GCF_038088225.1). Lineage (NCBI taxonomy): Eukaryota > Metazoa > Chordata > Aves > Galliformes > Odontophoridae > Cyrtonyx > Cyrtonyx montezumae. Next base: position 4,213,021 of record NW_027071903.1, read on the forward strand.
ACAGAATCATAGAATCTCACAGAATTGAAGGAGTTGGAAGGGACCTGTAGAGATCACAGGGACATCTTTCACTATTGCGTGCTTGGAGGCAACTTGTTCCATCAGTTTGCTAACCTCATTGTGAATAAATTCTTGTCCATAGTCAACAAAATTAACAAATAAATATTTATATCCAAGATAAGACATAAAACCTAAATTATTTTACACTTTAACTGTCACTGATTTATCAAGTTGTTACAAGCAGCGTTAGGACAGAACTTTCTTTGTTCATACCTCCAAAGTTATTCTCCTTACTGTCATTTGCTTTTACTAAACTGATATTACTAACTTAAAATTGGAGTTGGAAGGAAAGAGAGATCATTTCAACTCCTAAGACAGGTTTACTGATCAAATTATCCAGTTGATCAAAAGCTGTTTCTGAAAGGATAACTGTAGCAAAACAACTGATGTGCATGTCTGTTTTGACCACTAATAGCAGACCACTGTATTTTCCTATTTGAAGCTCTGCTCTGTAAGACTAAATTTAATTAATGTTAGTAAACATTATGCTTCTGTTTAGGGGTTAATAATATACCAGGGTGATATGGCACACGTTCATGCAAGAACACATTTTTGTTTCAATACGCAGAACTTAAGCACACCATCTAGCTCAAGATTTCTAGGTATCAGCCTACATGCATAACAAGCTGCCCATTTCTTGCTGCTTGTATTTTTTTACTGTTTAACATGTTTTTCTTACACCGAAATGGCTTTCTCCCTTGAGATTTCATAAAGGATTCAGCCACAGTTCAAGCTTCTGCACAACTTAAGTACCCTTAACGTCAATACCAACTGACTCTGAATAGTAAATAGACAGAACTTTTGGTGTGTGTGATTGACTTGGAACATATTTAAAGCTACCAAAATCCTCAGCTCTCTCCCATGAACTCAACTGTATGCTATCAGCTCCATTTTTCCAGAAAACCATATAATATACCATTTCTTTGGATGATGTACTAACATTATCACGTATTAAACAGTTCTGTGGAGTACATAATCATTTCTAATCTCACTCATCTTTAGGTTTGCTATAGTCAATACCCATGTTTGCATCTATATTAATTGCAGAAATTTCAGGCAGGATTAAATGGCACATCAAAAAAATAAAATATAAAAATAAAATAAAATAAGAGAAACCAGAAAGAAAAGGTTTCTTAAGCTCCTTTTAGTTGCTCAGAAGTAAATCATAAAATATCAAGCTACAAAAGTTGACTCTGATATATATGATTTTTTTCCTAAGTTAGTTCACTAAGCTTTTAGCCTTCCTAAACTGTTTCAAGTCAATCCAAAACAAAACACTTGCCTTTATATTTTACAGTCATGCTACTGCACATAGAAAAGATTGAGCATGGGAGTTATTCTCAAAGTGAAAAAGTTGGCCCTCATTTCTACAAGGGCAATAAGAAATCTATTTTCCACTGGAAGGAAGGAAGGAGAAACAACATCAAGATAATTTTTAGCTATTTTTCTTCCACTTAGCAACCTAAGGACTTCCAAATTCTGTGTTCTGTTAAACCCATCATACATTTCAGAACTTAGTATCTTAAAGCTTGCAGCTATTTAGTTTTATATTCCCACAGTAATATGGTTGCTTGTTAGTTATTATGCTGATTACTAAGGCCAGAAAGAATGTTGTCAGAAAGCTTTTGACTGTGGCCTGAGCAGCTCAGACCTGTACTATACAAAGCGTGGTATTTTCAATCCATCCAATCTTCCCAACCTGCTGAGAGACTGTGATACAATGCTACATGACAGGATTGTGATTTGAAGACAAAGCATAGCTCTGTTCTATAAAGTAATTATTGAAATTAAACTTTCTGTGAATTCTCAAACTACAAAAGAATTTAAATAAAAAAAATCATGTAAGAGTTATGAGAAATACTTGCATATGAACATACAGAGTTTTATGTTTTATGATGTACTTTTTTGGGGCATAGTTTCATCAATTAGTGGCTAGTGAATTTCCTTCATTATTTCATTTTTTGAATTTTGAATGTACTGTTTTCTTTTTGAAAACATCTCGTAAATGTACCAATATGCAAATTAATTACAGTGTATACTATGGCTTTAACATGTTGATTCTCATTTTTAAACAGTAACTTGTGTCTTAAAGTACTACTGGATGCATGAAACTCAGACCATGATTTTTTAGCTGTAACCACCGTTAGACATTTCCGCCAGCAATGAACAAGAGCCTGCATGGGATCTCATAATTGCACCCCCTCGCACCAGTACTGAAATGCACCACCCATCATTACACTGTGCTCACATACACTGCTTAGTGTCCATAAACATCCAACAAGTGTTGGTGAATGTCAGTGAGCACAATTTTTTCCACTTGGAAGAATTAAATGATACAACTTTGCATCATACACAATTCCATGTCAGGCACCATTTTGTCAGACTGCCCCTCTGCTGCCATCTGTCACAACAAAACATAATGGAAACCTGTTGGGACAGTTCAACCTCTACTGCCATACCATCAACATCTGCCTTTGACACTCTTGGCCAACATAATAAAATAGAAGGCATTACTTTCACTAGCATCTCTCATACATTCCCACAAGCACTCATTAACAGAAATAATGCAAGTGAAAAACACTCATTCCTGTTGAGTGTTATCTTTGTCATGAAATAATCAAAAGACACATATTGAGTGTCAAAGATTTTCAGTGCTCTGTTAATTTTAAACCAATCTCAAGGGAAAAGTGCATCAAACAAGCAGATCTGTTTAATTAAACAAAATATTTTGCAATCTAACTAGAAACATCTATGCCTTGGATTAAGGAGGTGTTTTTTTTTTTTTTTCTTTTTCTTTTTAGACAGCAATGCAAACATCACCTTTTTTCTGAAAGCACATGATGAACACAAAATACACTTGGGATGTCATTCTACTGTTGATTTTCAATACAGAAAACATATCTGCTTATACCTATTCTTTAAGAAAACATCTTTGCCACCTTTGTCAACTGTGATTCCAAACTCTCCACAATAATTTCCTAAATTGATACCATTTTCTAATGGAAATATACTGAGTTGTATGATAAAAAAAATTTAAAAACTGGCACGAGTTTTCTACTTCCTGTGCATCTTCAAACTTCCCCAAGTGAATGTATGGGTGACAAAAGCAGTAAAATAACATTTACATTACTACCAATGAATGAGATCAGTGATCTACGTACCCCAGAGGACTTAGTGTTTCCATTTTTCATTCAGAGGGAAAGATAAAACTGCTCAAGTCATGAGATGCCCTTCTTTTCCCATTCTTCTTGTCTCTGCAGCATGTGTGCTCACTAGCCATCTCACCTTCAGCATTAGTGTAAAGCCTTCGGCTTTGAACACTCTCATTTTATTTATTAGCCTCAATTTAATTATACTTGTATCGTGTTATCTTGCATTCCAATATTATATTTAGTAAAATAGCTTTCCTCCTCAGACTGTTGCTGCTTTTTTGTTTCTAGGCTCATCTCCCTACCTTTTTTTCCTTTTTCCCCTTTCCTGGGACATGGGTCTGTGGGTCCTCACTGCTCCATTAGTCATGGAACTGGGCTGGACCAGCCCATAAACCATTAACACTTACAAATATTTGCCACTGAAGAAACAAAGAAAGAAAGAAATCTGAAATTCCTATAGAAAATATGAACAATCCCGGGACCAAGACTAAACCTAACAGATTCATTGACAGTTAATACAAGTTGTACTACTCTGGATACTTGTCTGACATCAGCTGCCAGAAAGCAATCTCAGTCACAAATCAGTAAGTACAGTTTAATTATTTTTTTTTCCTTTAATGCAGATGTTTAAACTTTATTATTAGACTGCAAAGGAAGGACTGAAAATTAATACTAAAATGATTTTGTATTCATACTGTTCCACATTCTTTATCTTGAAAATAAAGAATTGAATATTAAGTTTCTGAATTTAATCTGTGAAGAAAATGATGCCTCTCTTTAATGTATAAGGAAATGCAAGCAATATAATTTCAAATTCTGAGGTTACTATTAACACTTCCACTGAACATTTACTATATAAATATATAAAATCAAATAATCCCTCAGAAACATCTATGATTTCAGTAATTCTATTTTTATCAGAAAGCAGTTGACATATGTGTATATTAAAGCTAAATTGTAACTAAATCTGTGATGGAATAAGGCAAGTAATGTGAAATATTAACACTTTTTTTCCTTTCCTGTTACTTACTCTCTACATTTCAGTCTCAGGAGTGCTGTAAACAGCCACTGCGGTCTGATCCAGCTCCTGTCCAAGCCAGTGGAAGTATTTTACGTAGGCATTAGGCTAGATAACTGTATGTATCTAACATTTATTTCTATTCCTCTTCTAATTTTTAATTATCTTTGTTTCACAGTTTCCCAAAATATAGGAAACTATTTCAACTTATTTTTTTCTTCAGAAAATTACTTAAGAAGGACATTGCAATTTAGTATTTCTGAATTCTCAATGTCTAATGGGGAAAAAAAAAGTTGAAAATGTCACTGAAAAGACTCCTAGAAATGATTTATACATATTTTTATTCTGCATAACAACTCATAATGTCCTTCAAACATCATCCTAATCTCTTTATTATTGAGTCCTTTTCAGACTATACAATAGAATAAACCAGCAGCTTCACTTTTGAAGCACAACCAAGCCAATTAAGGGATCCAAAGTACTGGGTAATTGATTGCATTTTGACCTTTGAGAACTAATCTAGGGAATAAAATGGCAGATCATTAACAGCTCAAGAAAAACAATTCCTCTCTACAAGTTATATTAATCCTTCATACAATACAAGGATAAAAATGTATGTGCAATTTACTTAACAGCATTTGCTCACTTCCTATATTTTTTATATTCCAAAAGCTAAAATCTAACATTTATGTATATTTTTTTCTCAGGGTCACTCTCTACAATGTTCAGCAAGACATAAGTAGCTTTAATCAGTTTATGTGGTCTACTTAATATGCACAGAGAATACTTAAGGACTTGGACGGAAGCGCAGAAATGCCTCACAGTTTGTATTCAGTCTGGAAGAGATCCTTCAGGTATGTTAAATGTCTAAGTGACTATTAACATAGGCTAGTTTAAATGCCTGCATCATCCTCTGTCAAGATCTTATCTTTCTCAAACTGAAGTATATAAGCAATAAAGTTTAAACTTCTTGCTTGCTGAATGCTGACTACCTGTACTTTTTACCATTTGTTCCACATTCTTTTGGACTGTCACAACTTCAGCCACCACTTAATGCAAAGGAAACTAAATTCTAGTGAAGCTGAAACGCAATATATTCTTAAAACAGACTAAAATACTTCATAAACTTAATATTTGACTGTATGCTAGTGTCAAAAATATAATAAATAAAACGAAATACAGTTATAATTTCTAAGAAAATAAAACCAACTACCTAGGATTAATCCACTATGTAAACCTAACTCTTGCCATACCGAGAGAGATGGGCTATCAAACTGATAATACACTGACTTGTCATAAAATGCGACTGAAAACAGAGGCTGTGTCAACATATATGGAACAGTGGTGTATTATTCAGAATCCTGAAACTTCCATACAGAGCAAGAAAAAAAGGTTTTATTTCAGGTACTGCTAGTACGCTCTATAAACATACTGTTAGACATAACATGCTGGACCTCCCAGTATTTGAGACATTTATTTTTTGTTGTCTGTAACTCTTCTCATGCACACTAACAAAATCAATAATGCTATGTTGTGCCTGAAGGAACTATCATAAGTGCATACACAAAGAAGAAAAATGTTCTGTCACATATTCAAATGTATACACAGTTACTGTGCAGTGTGAAGATGTTCAGTAGCTGCTGTTAAACCTGAAATGACAGGGTTTTATTAGGAATCGTATGCACTTCCATCAACTAATTCATCTAATAGAGCAATGCCATTTTAATAGAAATTCAGTGTTTGTGTGTTAAATGCAGCAATTCACACAATAAGGTGTTAATCAAAGTGCTAGCTCTACCAGTTACAACAAGGCCTTAAGTTGAAAGCTGCTTTAATTAACACACCCACACACCCACCTCAACTCGTGAGTAAAGAGTAACTTGCTCACTTTTAGAAGTCATTCTTTTCTATTCTAAAAATCCCTAAATCTCGTTTGGTTTGAGAATACAACCAAATTTTTTGTCATCTCACCTACATATCATGGACAATCAATGACTGACGGCATGATGTGAACTAAATCATGCCTAAGTGCTAGACAGGGAACCAAAGAAGCCAGTCAGTAAACACACTTTCCCAATAATACATGATTTTTTTTTCCACTGAAAAGTGAAGGAGGAAACTTTTTTTAAACTATGCCTTTCGTATGCCAAACTGAGCAATTCTATGATTCTCTCAACAAATAGATATTAAAAATATTCGTACATTTAGCATATCCATTAGTCACTTAATGATTTCCTGCAAAACTAACCTATTGTCAGAAATCTCTTCCACCCTTTAAGACAAAGAATATTTATACTCAAAATTGATTAAATGTAATAATACTAAAAAATGGCTTCTGGCTATTTGCTGAATACCAAACTCAAAAATAAATAAAGCAGTTTATAATTCATTGCTATCTAGGTGAATATTTTGTCTTTCTAGATGACAAGTTAAGTCAGACTTCTTCCTACTTTCATGCCACGCTCAGATAAATCATGCTTATTGGATATTTTTTCCTCCCTTGCCTAAGGAAGGCCACATGCAATATAAACTACACAATCATAAACCTCACCATAGTAAAAGGAAGTTATAATGAGCTGATTCATACATCTAGCTTGAAGGCTGCTCATGAAACCAAGCTAATTTTTCTGTTTCAGTCCCTCTCTCAAGGATTATCCCCAGAATTTGCTGGCCCCTCAAGTACACAATACATCACCATGATACAGCTCCAGAAGTCTTTATTTGCTCCCCTCTCCCAAACTATTCACCACAAAATACAACATACCACACTTTACTTCATTGATTTATAGCAGGTCAGCTTCTTCAGAGTTCAGAAGGTCAAAACCTATCCATTAATTTGCTTTCTCGGCAATATAAAACTAGAGTTTTATATTCTGTGATTCTTCCTTCAATATTTTCAAGATGTAGAGGTAGCAGGGAGCAAGTTTATGAACAGTGTTTTAACCTCCTAGTATACTTTCTTTATTCCTAAAGCTGCTAACAAGATTCTAACACTCTCAGAATTGATGAAGTCATTTACAACACATCCTTTCAGTAAGTTACTTGTACCCTTTCTCATATGAAAAGCACCAGACCCATTCCTGATATTTTCAGCTTGCTGTTAGAATAATCTGTGTAACGTTACCTTATGCACTCAGTTACTGTGGTTGCTTTGCATCACAGAGCTCTTTCAATTCAGTCCTCTGAAGCCTTGGGTTAATTTCCACATCAGCTAGTGCCTTGGCAATGCAGCTAAGTACAGCAGACCAAATTGCTGGCTGCTCTCTTAGCTTTTACTGTTTTCATTGAGGAGAACTTCATGGCTGCAAGATGACAGAATATCTTCTCAGCTGGGAGGAAACAATGTTCTCTCTCTCAGACACTGAGCTCAGAAGGGTACAAGAGCAGCAGAAGCTAATCTCTGTGGTTGTACATGGAGAACACAGCGAGTCTCTTTTTATTTTATTTTTTATCTTGAAGGTAGCTTAATCGTATGAGAACAGAGTCTTATTAATGTAAATGAAGCTCTAATAACATACTGCATGAAATTCTTTTTATTAAGCACTTTTTTGGAAAACAGCCTACAAACTGGATTAATCCAGTGCAGTTTTCAGTAAGCACCTAACCAAAGAGTCTTTTAAAGCAGACTGCTGAGTAGACTTTAGAGTAGCCGATACAGATACTTCCGATGTAAAAAAAAAAAAAAAGTTTCACATGTAGTTAATTTCACACTTATTTGCACTGGAAAATTAAATTTTTACTTATCAACATACCACAGAAATACTGGGAAAAACTCTGCTCTGATGTCCTATACAGAAATTTTTGCCTTAGGCAAACCATAATAAAATTAATTGATAATTAAGAAATTGATGTTAAAATCCCAGTAATATTGTCCAGTACTGCAGCGATACTGTCCATGCTGCTGGTCCACTTCAGCAAGAACAAAAACACTACTGTAACCCCTCAGAATCCACCTGAATTCCCAACAGTTTTAAAAACAGAATCAAGGAACATTTATCATTTATGTACTTCCTAAAATAGTTTCTGAGGTCTGCCAAACTTGAGCACTCAGAATTCCAGAATTCATTTTGACCAGGATGAAAAAAGACATAGGACTGACTATCTGTGACTGACAGTGACATCTTATACTAATTCACTAGTCACTTAAAACAAGATTAAATAATTTTGTTGGATAAAAAGAAGAAAAATGATTTTTCTCTCATAAAAAAAAACAAACAAAAACACCTCTGAATTTTTTCTAGACCGAGGGCATGGTTCAATAGACTGAAAAACTACTTTATTTTAAGGTATCATTCAAGAGACACCCTTAATTTTGTTTTTAAATGCCATTTGTGTTTTGTGTTCTAAATATTATTGACAGATCTTTTCTACCACTTGCTCTCAGGTTGTCCTCATAAAATGTGTTACATTTAATACATTATAAATGAACAGTATCTGGCAGAACTTGAAGTTTATCCTGTAGATCAATTAAGATTTAAACACAGCTAACAATGATGTAAATTTAATTACTTGTTAACAGCCCATCAATAATTTCTCATACAGTTTTCTTCTATGAACTCTAATTATTGCACACCCAAAATCTAACCAGATAAACCAGAAAAGAGTGGAGAATTGCTCCAGTCAGACTCCACCTGTCTGGACAATCACAAGATCAGAAATACACAGTAAGATTTCAACACCAGAGAAAACTGCCTCAGATTTCCAGCAAGAACTTCACTTCCAAGACTCTTGCCCCTCTGTAAGCACCTTTAAATTCTATTATTAATCTTCTTACAGTAAAGAAGTTCATACTTTCCCTTCCTCGCTTGTAACAAATGACTGATGTGAGGGGATCCAAGTGTTTCTCTTGCTACACCGTGTGAACAGCTCTAAAAGACTATAGCTACAGGTTCCTAGGTGACATACTCAGGCTTTGACTTCTCTGCAGTGATCCATTCATTACAGCACTTTGCAACGAGCCTTCTCTGAGAAGCCTTGGGTGTGGAACACAGCTGCTGTTCCCTGCACACACTTAACCTTATAACATTCTTGTGGATATATACCCCTATTTCTGAAAATTTAGTAGGCTAAGTGCACCAGGCCTGAAAGATTCAGGAATACAAGTTGCAGGCAAACTTTTATATATTACCTACTTCTAATAACTAAGAAAGAAAGGAAGAAAACATTTATCAAAATGCCCACAGCATCTTTCAAACAGTAAGCAATACTACTTATAAACAGTGAATATAAATATGAGTCACTGGCTGAGTCACCCTTCCTATGCTTATCTTGAAGTTAAAAGTATGTAACCAAACCACCTCTTACTGGCTTTCATTGATGCTGAATGACTGAACAGAAAGGCAGCCTGGAAGAGCCCTCACAAATTTAAAAGGCTTAGAAGGTCTGAGCAACCCAGATACAAGAAGCTTAGGCAAACGTTTTTAAAAAACAGTTTTTTCCCTTAATAAATAACACTTGGAAACATAAATAATAGACTGATTGAGGGCTATTCTCCTATATATTACTAATTGCCTTCTCATATATGATGAGTAGCTACGGAAAAGTTACCAAACTAACTTATGGACAAATATAATCAATTTGTTGTTCAGTGCAACAATGCTAGTTTAATTGTTGTGATTTTGCGTCATTTTTAACCTATTAGAGGTGCTGGTTAGATGAGATTGCTGTTTGGTTACTCACAGAATACAGTCTGTATTGAAATGAGTTTCTATACGTCCTTTCTACAGAAAGATCTATATTGAAAAATGCCAGGAAATCTTCTCAAAAGGAAGAGTAATTTATGTCAAACTTTGACTATTAGTATGTCAGGCAGAACTGGTGATTTCAAGTTTAAGCAACTGTGATGCAAGTGAGGCCTAATAGTTATGACTGCAAATCAGAGAGATCTGCAGGTGGAGGGCAGTTTCAATACAAATAACAGTAAATATTCATCGTGCAAATCAGTGGTGTTATGACTGTCTTATTTACAATCACGCTTACAGGTCTGGCTGTTATGACCGTGAACATCCATGTATTGAAAGACTTTCTCTTCTTGAATGTCAGAAGTTTATTTAATTTTTATTGTTCATTTGGCAGACTTCTACTTCATTTAATTTGTGTAAACTTAATTTTGTTTTTTTTCCCCCCAATCTTACTTGCATTGCCTCTTACCCTATCCTTCTTTTTTGGTAGGTATAAATCACCCGTACTGCATAAATATTAATGGTGATCCTTTTCAGACTTGTTACTGCCTGCATTGTCTCTTAATCTTCAGGCACAATAATTCCTGATTACTTTGCTTGTCTTTAAAAAGGTATCAGTTACAAAGATGGCTCTCAAACACAATCTTCACTGGTGCTGCCAGAACAAACTTCCCACTTGAGAGCTGTAAGATTTATCAAGGTCCATTCTTACCTGCCGTTAATGATCCTTCCAGCTTCCACTCCCACACCCAATGCTCTGACTCCAAAAATCTTGTAGGAATACCCTGCCTGAAGCCCAATGTTCCAGTGCTCTATAACAATCAGTTCCTCAAGATTTTATAGTAACTCATTCAGCTGGAAATTCATTGGTGTGTCAGAAAACATTTTTATATACTACATGTGTTTAGAAAAAAATATCAGCATAGAATAAAGAAAAACATATATTCTTCTGTCTTTTCATTTCTGTCTTCCCACAGAAGATATGGGGTGTGAAGATAAGTGATGGCAGGAGGGGGATAGAATAGAGGACTAGAAAGGCTACGAGTAAGGACTATTTATGGGCTTCTCTCTTTCCCTCCTCCCTGGTTCTACTATCCTAAGATGACCTGAGTGAAGAAAACAGACCAGAGACACAAGTAACCAAAACACAATTATCATATATTATACTAAGAAAGGCATCTGACTGGCAGACAAAAACAGACTTTGCTTTGAAAGTTTTAGAGCAAGTCAGCATCAAAAGTGACACAAATAATTATTCATAAGTTTCACTTCTACTGGAAAATATCTTTGTCTTCAGAACTGGAAAAACAGATCTGGAATTTTTGCTCAATGTTAAATGTTCCTGCTTGCTCAGAGGTATCAGATGGCCCTCAGATAAGATTCTACCTTCCCAATAAGCTAGACTCAACACCTCAGGCTTTCAGGGCTTAGGCTTCTTCAGAGTTGCACACACAGCTTACTAGCACATTGCCTTTCACTACTCTCGCCGGTTGCAAATTCTTGCCTTTAAATGTTTAGCATTAATATGTTCTTTCTCAATTACAAACCAACACCAAAACTAGTTCAAGGCTAATAAGAAGAGAAATAGAGAAATAATACTTGCTTTGTCCAAACATGTTTATTAACATATTTTCTCCAAAATATGAACTAATGTAAAATAGAGAGAATTATCCTTATGTGTACACAGGGTTAATTTAGTAAAAGGATCCAAATCCCACAGAAGTCCAATGCTTTTCCTCTGCAAAATGTTCATACTCTGTTCAACTTTTTTTCTATCTGTATTTCACATTTTATAATACTGTGCATTATGACAATATCTTCAGGGCTTATTTTGATCAGCTCTCCGATATTGAACTTTAGTCATAATTCTGAACTTCCAGGTCTGTGAGTGCTTGTTTTGTGTTGTTGGTGGTTGCTTATATTTTGTTTCTTTTATTTTTTATACAATTTCCCATTTTGACAAAATCAATTATTGGATTGATGATAACAATGAAAAAAATTTTGGAAAACTAGAATCCCTGCTGTTTCACTGATTCCTATTCTCAACTAAAATCTTCTTCCATTCCCATTATTTATTTTATAACAAATAGTAGCAAATTCCACAGTGGCTAAATAGACATGCTCGTGGGAAAATCTGTGCCTGTAACTTAACTGAGGATGCAAAACCACACCTAACTATGGTGCATTGTCCATTAAGATTAAAAGCTAACCTTGTTAGAATCTCATTCAAACGATGATGATGTGATAACGATAAGTATTTAAAGGAGCATGACCACTGTTTGCTGAGTAGGCCAGACCAGTTGAGATTTCAATATGTAATTTCAGTGTAGCTACGTATTTCATCAGATGTTCAGTTAAGCATGTAATGATTTCCATTCATTTGCAGTAAGAAATATTATTCTCTGACTCAACAACATCTTGCCCATGATTACATATAAAAATCAAAGGAGCTTCACAATTCCTAGCAATAAAACAAAAAATACAAGTGCATACTACGTATAAGCAGTAGCAACAGTAATGAGGTAACAAATTAGGGAACTAGGAGTAAAGTTAAAATCATTCTATCATCATATTCTAAAATCATCATATTTTAAAATACTTATGTCTAATGCATTACACTGACCAGCAGACAAATGCATAAACTGTAATTTTTTTAAATTGTATTTGTAAACAACTTACATCTATTTTTTAATTAAACCTCATTACAATAACAAAGATCTTTATCCCTAATTAGATGCACAAGAGACATTTTAATGCCATCTATTCACAGAAGCTAGAAATGCTGAAGTTAAAGCAGCAAGATCTCCTTTACCTTTTATTTACCACCTTCCTGTTTATTACAGTTATTGATTGTTTTTTGGAGCTAAGTCCTTTAAATTCTATGAAAACAAACCCAACCAGCTCTTCTATGCCTCTAACTGATCATTTCTCTGCTTAAAAGTTGATTGCTAGCAATGCTTCACATATCATAATGGAGAAAGGTAAATGCTCAGGCATTACAGAAATAATGCCAAGTTTTAACATCCTGTGGCGTGTGAAAAATTCTGAGGCTCAGGGCTGATGAAGCTGAGATGCTCCAATGTAAAATGCATCTAAAAAGATGTATGCAGTACTATCAATGCAGGATTAGACAGCATCTTTACAAAGCTTAGGATTTGCAATTGTTTAGGACACCAACTTGTATAGACTAAATTAAATTGAGTACCACTCTGGAGGAATAAATCCTTCCCTTGATTGTCAGTGAATTTGTATTCTCAAAATTCAAAAGGAGATGCTGAACTATGAACACTTCCACAAGATTCTGAAGAACTTTGAGAACTCTATCTTGTGATATATTAGGTATTAAACTTCATATGTTATATGTAGAGTATATCTCCAACATAGTGTGTCAAGGGCTTCCTATGCATCTTTAGGACTACTTCCATTTTTTTTCCTTTTTGTTTTTTTTGGAGATTCATTTCTTAAGTGGACTGCAGAAGCTATCAGCAGATTCAAGAGTAGTGTTGTACTGTGATTAATAGTAGTAGTAACATCTTAGGCTTGTTATTAATCTGTTGGACAAGTGAATAAATGGGGATAGTCTTCCAGTAGTTTTTCTCCAGGCTTAGATTGCATGATGCAATTTAAATTTTAACTGTTAAATATTTCTTTCATTCTATCTATTAAGTGTTCGATTGATGCGTACTATCAAACTATCTGACTGGGTCGCAGTTTATCTAATTGCAAGTATGATTTGGCTCAGTGTTATCATTTAAGCACGCAAAAAGTAAAATAAGTCGCATACTGAAAATAGCATTTTGAATAAGCTAGTGCACCAAATAAAATCACAGTAAATATAGATATATACATATCCTGCAATGTTTTTCAGAAAAAAAAGTAGTTGTAGTTTAAGTTTTGATGCCTAATTGAGGAAAGATTAAGATGCTTGTTTTATCTTACGTAAAACCAATAGTGCCTTTGAAATCAGCTTCACTTGAATTTATCTGTTCCAAAAATTCTGTGCTCACAGGAAACTGTCAAAATATCTTCCCGGGTCTTCCCAAGGTAAACAGAACTGCACCAAAGTACACAGACTCCTTCCTTCTAAAAAGAAACAGGTGAAACTTAACTTCTTTGAAGCCAGAAGTTTCTTGCTTTATCAATGGGTCAGTAGATGTTGTCACACATGCCTTATCTTTTCCATGAAATGGAAAACATGGGAGAACAAACAATTGCCATCCAACAGTAGAAAATATAACCACATGTTATTCCTGAGGAAACACTACAAAACAGAGAAACTCAATGACACGTCACTATTCACTTGAAGATGTGCATCTCATAGAAATCAGGCAGGATTTTACTTGTTTCATTTTCAGTTTGCTTTAAAAATTAATATAATTACCTAGGCTGTATTTCATTACATATCATGGTTTTGTATATTGAATAGATTTTACAGATGATTCTATAAGTTTACTGAAGGAAAAAGCAAGCTGACGACAGTGCAGTGAGAGAAAATAAAGCAAAGCTTACATCAGATATTTTATTTCACCAAAGGGTAGGGTCTCAACTGCTCTTAGCAATTCAAACAGTAACCATAACCTGAACTGTTTTTATATTTAATTTCCTATGCAATTAATTCTATTTTTTTCTTATGAATGCCTTCAGTTTGTCTACCAAGCACTCAGCAGGATGTTACTCCTTAGTACATACTGAAATGCTGAAGATTGTTCAAAATTTTCAACTTCTCTCTCAATCCACATGGTTCCTCTTTAAAGTCCACGATAAACATTCTCTATAAAAATAAAGCTATCCTCTAGAAAACTAAAGAAGTTACCATGACACATGTTTCTTCTACTAGCATTTTTAAATCAGTAAGCCTATTCACTTAGGCCTTGTTGAATAACATCAAGGAGGCTCCTCTTGTAATTGGAGTTCTTTTAATATATCATGAGTTCTAATATCTCTTCATATTTTCCCATTTTGGGACAGAACAAATATTTTCAGGGTCAAAAAAAAAATTGTGACAAGACTTTAAAAAGTAAATCAAATGTCTATTAAGTGTCTCATAATGACATTTTCAACTGCTATACAATGCACAGTCCACTGCATCTTCCTCTGACGCAAATGCCTCCTACACAAGGCCTAAACACATTTCAAAGGGAAATTAAAGCAGAACATTCAGAGACAGATTTAATATGAAGGCACTTGTGACAACAGAAATTGATAGTTTGTTACTATGAAACAGCTGACACTTTATAAAGGAATTAGCACATGATATTTTAGTGCTTTCCATCTTATGGTTAGCACACAGAGACTGAAAGCGATGGAAAAATAAACTGAAAAAGAAATATACTACACTGCTTTATAGTTTGGATGTGCAGCTGCACACGCAAAGAACACATATATAATGGCTGTCTTGTGATCCCTTGACAGAAAATGGCAGCCCCTGTTCATCTCATTATCAAGAATATATATGCACCAGAGGAAGCACCATCACGTCTAGCACCAAAACATAACCTTCCAGACAATCAAAGCAGGAAACTTAATGGCTAAATTGAAAAAGGTATCTAAAGTTACACTATACAAGTATTTTCTACAGTTGAGAGTTCAGGAAATTTCCATTGTTTTCTAGCTTCCTTAGACATCAACAGGAGCAATGCATTTCCATTAAAATAAATAAATAAATAAATAAAGCAATCTTTATATCCAGATTGTATCTAGTCAAACATTTGAAATAGAAAACTGAAGACTTAAGCTTGCTCTTCTGACTTCACTCAGATAATATTTCTAAGATACACAAACGGTTTCTTTCCTTTTTTTATTCCACAGAGTAGTTCTAGTCATTCAGTTACTTCACAGACTGTAACTTTGGTTATGTAGGGAATAGTACCACTGAATGTTTGAATTAGATACTTGCATATCACCAGCATCTACCAGGGTGGTTACTTCCCAGCCTAATCCCAATCACAATTTACACAGGCCTGAACTGTAGTGTGACTTTGTACCACAGGTACGGGGCAAGTTCAATGCAAAAAGCCTCATGAACCTTTGTCTGCCAAATGAGAAGGATGTCTAAATTATTTTTGTCTTTAATAATTTTGAGAGGTAAAGAGGAGTAGTTCAAATTTTTCAACTTGCATTAAAACATTAAAATAATTACCTTCTAGTAGGAAAACCAACAAATAAGGCAACATTTAAAAAAAGCACTGAACTCTGATTTAAACTGAATCAAATTTAGAGAAATTCTAATTATTATGACTTTTGTAACTACCAAGATTTCTTCAGAGAAGCGAATTTACAAATTTCAGTGTGGCAGTTCTATTTTAACCTACAGAGCACCTAAATAAAAGGTCACAATCACTGTCTGCAATCACTTATCATGTTAAGAGCCAAGACCCAAATGAAGGACTGATTTAGCAGGGGAATCAAGCTCAATGGAATAGTTAGTGGCACAACCAAGATTCTAATTTTGTTCTGTGGAAATCTCTGCTGTTGAAATAAATGAAAGACCACAGTCTTCCTTTCCAGAGTTCTCTCAGAGGGTATGTTAGATTTCAGAAGTAATATATATGGCAATATTTAACATATATGTTAAATCCTTGAAGCTGTTAACACCTGCAGAATAGTTGATCCCCAGTTTTATGTGCACGACTGTAAGAAGTATGTTGTGGTTGGTTATTACAGCCACAGGAAATGAGTACTTATGTTTCCCCTACGTTTTTCAAACAAAAAGCTTTTAAATGGTTTACTGTCAATGCTATCAAAGGTCAAATACGTCTATTAAATATAGTAAAAATACAGTTAGACTGAAATAATATCTGACTTAAGGAAATCTGTCACTTTTTCCAGAATACGCACACAACAGTATAAAGCTAAATAACGTTTTTCAAGATACTGCTTTATCTTTGCATCTTAAATTCCAAACGGCATCTTCTGAGTCCATTACCAGTATGCTTTATTTCCAGACAGATTCATCAAAGTACCAAAAAAAAAAAGTGATAGATGCATGTTGAACCACTATAAAACAGTATTTCTTATCACATTCCTGCAGTTCACTTGCTTCTTAGTGCCTTGCTTTTCTTCTCATTTCTCCTGTGGTTACTTTTTATTTTTTTTTAATCTTTTTAACATTTTGAAATAAATGAAAAGAAAATAACAATCCCAAAATACTCATGCCAGTTGGCAGGGAAATTAAAAATCACATATTCAAAAGTACTTTCCCAGTTCATGAAAACATCTCTAATGAGACAGATGAAAATATGAATTGCTCCTAATGAGCTCAAAATTGCACATACTTCCCTTAGTTTAATTTTGTAAGCCTTCACAGATATTTTGTGTAATACTTTATTATAAAACAAGAAGTGGCCACAAGGCTGTGATAACCAATTTGTGAGATTAAAGTACTCAGCTTGAATGGTTTCATTAACTTTTAAGCCGTGAGTCAATGTTGGCACAAAATACAATTCCTTTGCTACTCACAGAGGGTCTCAGTGACTTCCATCCTTTTGGAGTTACTTGCAACTGGGAAGAATAACACTTTGACTTGCCATCACTAGCAGAGTTATGCAGGGCAATTTACAGAAAAGCAGTGAGCAATAAGGCCACCACGGACCTGGACAGCTGTTTTCAGCTATAGCAGAGCATAGTCAGTACAGCTCCTCCACAGTACAGCAGTGTTTATCTGCATTCTCGATTAGCGTATTCTATCCAGATTTCAGATGAAATGAAAACAGTGAAAATAAGTTTTCTTGCTTTTATGAAACAGCTTGAGGATAGCAAGGAATGCACTAGGTCACATCAGAAGCATGTGTCATTACACTGCTGACAGAAAGAAAAAAATTGTAATGGGACTTTAAATTTAGACAAAGGGTCCGTATTTTCAAAACCTTCACAACTTCACTAAAGTTAATTTTAAATATATCTACTTATAGTGAAAACAGCCAAGGATGATATGTAACTTGGGTTTTTCGTATTTTTTTTTTCTTTTTTTTTCTTTTACAGACTGCCTACTTTCCTTCATTGGTTTCAGAAAAAGTCCAATCATTGAATCATATAGAAAGTGCGCGTGGCCTTTAAAATCCTTGTAAATAAGTACTGTTGGCAGAACAATTAGCATTTAAATGCTAGAATGACCTTAAATCTGTACATCATTGGGATTACTTTGGATTTTAATATCAAGTACAGAACCAAGAAATACCTTAGTTGCCAAGATAAAGGAGCTCCTAGCACCAACAAAAGGACATTGGGTAATAGGGCGAAGCATGTGCAATGAAACATAAAGGACAAACTTGTATGATTATGTTTGATTTGTGTTGATTTAGCAACCAAGCAGAAGGGCCTTCCTGGGCAGTGAGCGTAGAAAAGTAAGAGATCAAATCAACTGTTTTTGATGTACCATGGATGCACTACAGCATGGGAGAACCAGACTAAATGAATTATTCCTCCACTGAATTTCAAGTTGAAGATAATAAGCTGGCATAAATTTTGTTTTCAAGGAATCACTGGATAACCATACGTTTAATACAAATGTTCTAAACAAAAGAGGTGGAATACTTTATACATATAATTATATACGCATATATGAGATGTCATTTTGAACATTGAAAACTATTAAGACTAATTCACATAATACCTCTCAAATCGAAATTTGGATGATTTTTTATATCTCTAGAAATGAGACATCTGGCTTGGGTGCAAGGGAGTGTGCTAGAGCTGCTGCTGTTACAAAAATAAGTGATTCAATCAAAAAGTCATAAACTGAACATGTATACTGGAATCCTGATGCTAGTTCTCCATATTGTAGATATGCTTACCTGAGTCAATTAAAACAAAGTAATGGAATATAGAAGTGTCTCCTGCCAGTGAAATTGTTTAATTTAAAGCATTTTGTGTTTCGTTCTAGCTCTCATTCCCATATTTCAAAGTAACTTAAATATATGTAGTAAATATATTTCTTTATAGTAAATATTACCACAATTGTCCTACATTGTAATAAATACAATTGAGTTCAATCTTTAGATTCATATTAAGATAAATGGTATTCTGAACATCAATTATTTACATGAATAATTCATACAGGTTCAATTTTCTCAAAGGCAGCCCTACATAACCAAGTAGTCAAGACATCAGTTACTACTGATACTAGCAATATTACTCATGTAGCACACCGGAAAACCCATCGAGATTCAAAAATTGCCTAGTATACTGGTCTCCACACATTATGGTTCTACAGTGAGTGTTATTGTCTGGCACCACTGATATTCGGTCATCTGCTGTCCTCGCAAGGAGCAGGCAATCAGCATTTCAGAATGTTTTTAAACAGACTCCCTAAGGCAGATTTGCTAAACTTGTGTTAAGTGCATTATCTTGTCAGTTTTGCATCTTCCGTCTGGATTAAACCTGTGATGTACAGATTGCTAGAGAGGAGACTATTTAAAGTCAGATGTTAAAGCGCATTAAGTAATTTATGCACTCATTCCAGGTGCTCTACATAGATATTTCAGATAGCAATTTTCTTAATATAGCTTACATAAATACTTAGAATGTAAAGAACAGTAGACACCTAAGTAACAGTTTATCATTCAGGAGATGACAGTTCCATATAAATATACATTGCTAAAGTACATATGCGACTGTACACAGCTTCTGAGCATATTTAATAATTCACAGGTATATTAAGGGTCTAACTAGACTTTGTTTGACACACACACAAATATTAAATATAAAGGCTCGACAGAACACTATGTTACATTCCTCTGTGACCCAACCAGCAAATCCAAATATCTTACCAAATTCATTCTTTCTACTGCAGACAGTTTATACTAGGTTCTCAAAACACATCCATCTCTTGAGGCTATGTCAATCCTGTGTACCATACTTCCAAAATCCAAACCGTTGCAATTTTCAGCAAGTCCATACTTAAGCTTTGAGGCTCTCCAGTGTAAGAGAAAGCCCTCTAGTGACATTTCAGTGAAGGTAATCATATCCCAACTCCCTCCTACAGTCTGAAATCAGTGAATTATTTAGAGTTTCCTACAAAGACTGCACTGTAGATTTTACAATTAATACCCTATGCCTGAAGATAGAACATTAATTCCTACACATAAAGGTTAAGCTCACTGAAGTCAAGGTGCAGGATGTTAGCATCATGTTTTATTCATGTGTAGCATAGTTTATTTTATAAAATTATGATCATTATTTTCCGCCTCAATTTCATTTTCCATATAATTATAACAGCATTTAAAAACTAAGGAATTTTCCTGCAATGTTTATCATTTGATGAGACTAGTGATGAAGACGAAGGGCAGGGGAAATTATCAACATATTGTGAACAGCACCAGACTTCCAATCAGAACTGAAAGTTTGATATCCACATATTCTGCAAAAATTAAAAAAAAAAAAAAAAAAAGGTTGTTAAAGAGTTCTGAAAGAGCTCAGGGTGCCAAATAGATTGGATCTGGTAGCAAGAACCACAAGAGTTCAGTAAGCAGAAAAGGAAAAAAAAATGAGACAAAAGATGTAGAAAAGATGGAGGGTAATATATGCATTGGTAATATCAGGAGCACAGAAACACAGATTGATTAAGACATGATTGAATCATGTAGAACTGGTAGCACCTGAATAGAATGTGTTCAATAAGCAAGAAAATGAAGAGGTCTGAAATCAGAAACAAAGGACTCAACAAGTGTATATGACTAGAGAAGTGGGAAAACCCTCTTGGAAGAAGTGGAAGATCCTGAACTGTATAACCTTGTGCTTTAGGAAACCTATGTGTATGTATACGTACCTATACATAAAATAAAAATGGCAACAAAGCAAACCAGGACAGAAGAAGAATCTGCAAGCTGTAGAGAACATTCAGTTATATTTTGTCCTGAATGTAGAAAAACAAACAGGATGCTGTTGACTGTAAGCAAGCCTCTCTCACTCCTACTAGCTCTTGACATTCTTTATTACAAAGTCCAAGTGTCCTTGAAGAACAGCTGGTCAAGGATGGGTATAAAGGACTGACTGAAGTTATTCTTCCTGTAGTCAAGACAAGTGATTCTTCTATTAGAGTTCAAAGATCTCTCCCTTTCATAACAGTTATCTGACTGAAATAATGAGGATTGGGGAACAAACTGTAACTGGTTACATACTAGCATTGCAAGGGTCAGCGCCGATGCAGATTTTTCCAAAAGTCTGCATGCTATGTAATTCCATGAAAAGAAAACTAAATGGTGGCACTAGATCTCATTTATTTCCATTAACCTTACTAAACTGCATTCAGAACAAAGAGTATATGAGGAAACTTCACATATACAATGTGCAAGTGTTGGACCAATACTGTTTGGAGTATTTTACAAAGTATAGCTCCATTCTACTAAATACTTTGGTATTTAATGCCCCAAAATCAAGCTTTTATTATGAACCCTAAATGTTCTAATTCATTTTGTTTTTTAATAATCACATTTTTAATGTTGCATGCACTTAGCTTTCAAAATCCAATCTATATTATGCTGTGTTTGCTAACATGAGTGGTGTGATAATCAATTCCATTTAGAATGCTGAACCGATAGAAGTAATTTCATTACATACTAATATTGAAAAAAATAGAGGGATAAAATTTTTCTTACAAAGGCCTTTTAGTAAGACCTACTTTTAATAGCAGTTAATATACTATACAGGCTCTATTAACATTTACTCTTCCAAATCCTAATCCAAATTCTTCTCTAGTTACATGTGAATACCACCATTGAAGATAATTATATTTCAAGTTTACAATGAAATAATCAAATTAAAAAATACTGGAAAATAATTGTTGAAAATAAGAAGGAGCATTCAATTACGGTACAGATTCAATTCTTACTGGTATATTTTCATTTACCTAGTAATACTCCTTATTTTTTAAAAAGCATAAATATTTGTCTTTTAAATTGGAATGAAAACAGCGTTAGAATGTACACCTGGATGTCTTTAAAAAAGAATAATTCATAGGTCTTGGAAAGCTGTTAAAGTGCTGAACTAGAAACAACTCTAATCAAAAGAACCTTCCGGCAAAGGCAGAGCACACAACCCACTGTGCAGGCATATAGGAATTTAATAAACCCTATGTAAAGAAGTCTTTAAAATGCTTGTCCTGTTGATCATGTGTAAAATAAAATATTATACCCCGTGACTAAACCCTACATCAGCAACCTGGAAGTTTGGTCAGCAGCACCCAGGGCATTATCTTTGAAAACAGTCTTTCCTTCTGCCCATCCTCCATTTTCAGAGAATTCAACTTGACAGAGCCAGCACAAGATTAAAAAACAGCTCTTTCACTGTCATGCAAACACAGCCTCTTAAAGAAACAGAATGTGTTTGCAAATGAACAAGCAAAACCAGCCTTACAGCTTCCCTTTTAACACAGGCCTGAAGAGCTTATGTCCAGCCAAAAATGACACAACTTCCCAAGTTACTGGATTTCAGCCTCTAATGATTACATCAACTTGCAATTCAGGATTTTCCCCTGCTAGGTAATAAACGATTGCTTTTTATGAAGTTTATAAATCTACAGAATACAAATCCTTTATAGTACTCAAAGAACATAATGTTATTTGTTATTCAGCTACAGGGCATTCTAGAAAAGTTGAAGCTTGTAAAATGAAATGAAAACTCACTCGTGAAAACATAAAATATCATATCAATATGCTACTGAAAATTGTCATTAGAAGCCTATTTAGTTTCTATAAAGACCTTAAGGTTTAAAAATTTATATTCTTTACCAAATGAGTAAGTCAGTGTCTGAGAGTATATTTGTGTAAAAAAAAACAAACCAACCAAACAAACAAACAAATATATATATAAAACATACAGACACCGACACACTACCCTGACTGGAGATTTCAGGAAGGATTTGTGAGGGATTTCCTTCCCAAAATCCTCAGACATTAAGGTGACTACAACAAATCTATTATGTTGAATAATAAGGTATCTGTCTTCATATGCACTACTTTCTCCAGTGGAACCAACACAGCTGCTTGAGAAATCTTCCTAAAAGACAGAGTGAAAGAAAGATGTATGCTGCTGCTGTTATGGAAATATGTATGCATTTGCTTATGCCCTACCATCTCCAACTCGTGTTCAGCAATTTTTTCCCCTGAAGGAGTAATTGAGAAGATGTGTAAGGGCAACAAAGCTTACCCTTAGCTTAGCTTAGTTCAATTGAAATGAAAGCTCAATTAAGAACAAAGCACAATCATTACCTGTCTCACAACAAACATACTCAAGGTCATATAAGGTGGAAAACACTCTTTTCTTACAGTACTGATCACCACATGAATATGATATATATTCACTATAATGACACATAATACTAAAAAATCTTCAAAAAATCCCAAGTCTGCACTAAGGCAACTGTCAGAAAACCAGTTAGTAATGCCAGAAAACTGTAAGGAATAGCATCAAACTAGACTAAGTGACACCTCACTGGATTACCAAAATCACTACAGAAAGTTAAACAGTGGTTAATGAGGATCACACTTTTCCATCACGGGAGAGCTCACAATATTCATATACATGTAGAAAATGCATTGAAAAGAAAATGAAGGGTCAGATCAAGAAAGCTTAAAAAAAAAGATTGGAAGTTGATACGAACTTCTCATTCATTTAAGTATTTACATGGTCAGGATTTCTGTTGCACAACATTACAGACTAAAATCTACAAAAATAATTACCTTACATGTAATTATATAAATTCATTTTTCTCCATTGTTCCCTCCACTTACTGTCCCAAATATCTAAGAACAGGTATATTCATGCATAAATTTAAAGTATTTGATGTATCATAAATTTCATCAGAGAATAAAACATTTCTAAATTCAAATTTTAAAATTTATCTTTAAAAACTTGTCATCTTTGTACTTCTTTCGCATACCCAACACCAGAGCCCAAGCCATATGTTTAAACAAACTTACCATCATCTACTATTTTGTACTGAGTGCAAAATAATTTTTGCTTGTAAGTTTTCCAATCTTGAGTTATTTGACATTTCTACAGTCTGCCTGTCTATAACACTTTAATATGTTCTACATGAAGGATTTGTGATATGACTTCTACCATTAGAGTAGTGAACTTGATTGATTTATTCATTACTATTAAAAGGTTAAGCAATATCTTTGTTCCTCCTTCTTTCTAATGAGTGGAAAAACATCATAAACATGCACACTATGAAATTAATGACATTTATATATTAAAATACTCTAAAATACTGTAACTCACTAATAAAAAGAAGGAAAAAGTAGGTAGTTGCATCTCCTGCAAGAGTAAAAAAAAAAAGGAATTCCTCATAATATTGCAAGAAGTAGGTTCAGAATGTTTCTCTTGCTCTTGAACAGTACTTTTGTCAAATAAAGCCAAAAGTATATATTAAGGTTCAGGTACTGTCAGGATAAAAATAATGATGGCAAAACAGCAAGCGCTTTTCCTCTTTACTATACTTAAGGGATTTTCATAAAGGTATCTGAGAGGGAGCAAGAGTCTGAGTTCTGAAAATGCAGAATAAAGTTTATGCACTTCTATTGATTAGTAGAAGTTTACTGTGGGACACTGAAATAGAAAACTGTTAATAATAAGACTACAGCTAAACGATTTCTGTAAGTTGCAATAGTGATGAATAGCGGTTGCCGTGAACTCGAAAATACAATCTGAATTTACAATTCTGTGTAAAGACTCAATGCTGGCTTTGTCTGTTTAGTACAATTAAATTATATTTACTTCATAAACTACTAGTTACCAAGAGAAAAAATTTGTTTGTAGGAGTGAATGAACAAATTGATTAATTAGTTACTACTCCTACTGTTATTGGATTTAGAAACCTAATCCTCACAAAGTACAAATGAGGGAAAACTGCTCGCAGGGCTCTTGCCTCTTTACTGCATTGGGCATTTTACAAGTGATTTCCCAGAAGTTAAATCAGAAGTTCCAAGTCGTAGTTATCAAAGAGCTTATTCAAGATAAGGCTACTTCCCATGGCTACCAAATTTGTAATCATGCTCTACCAATTGGATCAGTTATTAATATATATGCTATAACCTACAATCAATTACAGAGAACATGCAGCCAAACTCAGCTTTGCTATCTATCAGACAATTGCTCACGGAAAGGAAGCTTGCACAGAATTAGTGCATTTAAACACCTGTGCTGAGTTTCCTCAGTTATGGATCTTAATACAATATATGTGTTAAATCCACTAAGTTGGTATAGATGTTGAAGCTGCAACTTCAGAAAGTTAGTAATTATTTGCTAGGAAGAAAAATGAATTACAAATGTGATACAAAGCTTTAAAAAAGGCCAAAAAACCCACTGCCACCTCCTCTCCCCCCCCCACCCCCCTCCAAAGAAAAAAATAAAATCACAATGCATAGTAAATATTTCTTAAAAGGTCCGAACTCTTTATATGAATAGCACAACAATATTTCAGGCAGGAAATGAGATCATATATTTACCACCATGAGTTTCATACGTACTGACAACAAACACACGGTGACTACTATCAGAAACAAAAGTCTATATTACATCCTTTCAAACAGAGGAAATGCTGGGAAGACAGATAAAGCTGTCGTGAAAGACAGCCCTGTAGCCAGTAATTTTTTTTTAATTATTTTCAATTTCCCCTTAGTCTTCCCTTATTCATCAGCTCTGTATGAATATGTAATTCTGACACTTCTAATATTACAGTGAATAGTACATTCACCATAATGACAATTAAATAAGAAAAATGCACATTTAGGATGCACAAAACCAGTGTGAATGAACTGGTTACATTTTTCCTTCATATTTTAACGCTTTCCAGATATTACATTGATTAAATAACTGATTATATTTTTCTGCCTTCTCATCTAATTTAGAGAGTTAATATTTTTGAAGAGATATTTCAACCAGAAAGGAAGGAGTAAAACTTTAAATATGAGCATCTGCATTCACATATTACATGGCAGTTACATAGGAAAAAAAATATATTTGTTACTCTGGTTTTCTGAGTTAAATCTTCAAAGCTGTGTGCCTTATGCATTGCATCCCTCTGCACTTAGGCAAAAATGCTCAGACGTAGTGAGAAAAGCAATTTTTTTGAAGTCCTTTAGAACAAGAACATCAGCGCAAGACTTAACCAACCTCTGAAAGGAAAGCATCCTCTGGAAAGTCAGCAATGACAAGGATTTATCTTGAACCAATCATTTCAGTATTTTCATTATATTACCCTAGCACAAGAAACAGATAAGCACTGCTAAAACAAAGTTAGGAGTACTGTCAGTAAATATTAAAATGGGGTTACACTAAACTGCATTATCTCAGTGACTGAAGTTATGGAAATTTAATGAAAGTCAGAAGACAATTCAGCTAGCAACTAGCAAGAAAAACCCACCACTGGGCCAAAGATCTCATTGATTAGAAATGACTGCAGAGACTAGGAATGCTTAGAAGCCACCAATGCCATGCAACCCTACTTGTATACAGATAACATTTGCAAAAGTTAAACACCATCACAAAGAAAAGAAAAAAAAAGCAAACGAGGCATATTCACTGAATTGATTGGTATTAACCCTACGTAAAAAGTATCATCAAAACAATTTTAAATAGAATACTTTAAATACACTTTAAATATATACAGAGAAACACACACAGGAAAACTGTATTGGAATTACATGAAGTTTGGAGTTTTTAATGAAAGGATTTGCTCACGTGTCAGCATGAAGGCTAAGTGGAAATGAATGACAATGTGTACACATACACATTGTGTCAGGGTTCTGTTTACATACATTTAAAGAACATGATGTTCTGTATGTGTTCTGTCTTCGGTAGCCCTTGCTGTTGCTGCTGCTATTGTCATTATGAGAGATAATAAATCTGCTTGGCAGACAGAGGTCAGTCTCTTTGAGCTATTGTCTGCTAAAACCTTCACATCCACTACTCTCATCTCCTGCCTCAGGTCAGATTTGTGGACCAGCTCTGAGAACCTCCCCATCAGGAATCCCTTCTGAGTGTGTCTGGTACCCAAGGCCCTGGGGAAGCCTGCAGAGGCTGCTGTTAAATCTCTGCAGTGGTATGTGGAACAGACACAAGCATAACTCTAATGTGCTGTAGAGGAGAGAAAAAGTAAATAAAATGATTAAAAGAACTGTTTACCAGAAAGACCAATGCAGTTTCGAGTTAGAATCATTAAGGTTGGAAAAGACCACTAAGATCAACTAGTCCAGCTGTCATTGACAGTCCATAGGTTTAAGCTGGAAATAAAAGATTTTCTACTATTAGAGCTACCAAAGACTGAAAGACGTCTGTAACAGCTCCAAGTGGTTAATAAGAGTGACAAAATTTTTATTTTTTAATATATCTTCATAAATTTAAGGACGGAATTCATCTTGCG
The DNA here is from genome assembly GCF_038088225.1 of Cyrtonyx montezumae. Lineage (NCBI taxonomy): Eukaryota > Metazoa > Chordata > Aves > Galliformes > Odontophoridae > Cyrtonyx > Cyrtonyx montezumae. Next base: position 4,240,294 of record NW_027071903.1, read on the forward strand.
TTAAGCAATTGATAGGACTAGACTCGATGATCTTTCCAGACAATTCCTTCAAGTTCTGGGAGTCAACCTCTCAACCCTATTAATTTCATCAATGCAGAATTTCAGTAGGTTGTTCCTCACTCTCCTAAGGAATTATTTATACTCAGCGCATACACTGGATTTTTTTTTTTAAGTCAAAAGAGCAGGACTAGTATTATAATGTGAATAAAGAACAATACAAGTATCAAATATGCAAATGTCACATTTCTTGTAGAAGGTGAGTCAAAATTATCTGCAACCCATAACTAGTCAGTTATGAAAGGCAGTATATACCCAGATGATCTTTCATGCTTAGCTAGACGTGATAGATTTATTATCTGTTGATAAGTACTTTATACAATTAAAAAGAGATAAACAGGTCCTACCTTTATACTTGGGAAACTATTAGGAAGTTTTTGCAACAGCTGCTGCAAATTAATTCACCATAATGCTTCTACATTCTGTCATTAGTTACATAATAAAATCAGAGCTTCTTGAAAAGCAGAAGTAAAGATGCGTGTAATTGTTTTAACTACATACTTAGGTTATGGAAAAGACTACTCCTTTCATTTCAACTCAGATTTCCTAGAAATTTTAAAGAATAATTTTTACTTTGAACCCCTTTACATTTCAATACAACATTTCCTCCCAGTGAGACCCTATTTTAATTTAAGATACTTTCTTCTTAACATCCTCAAGGCCACAAGTTATTTTCTCTCTTCTCCTACTACACGAGGAATTTTCCTCAATTGATAAAAGTAAACTAACTACACATGCTGAAAATCACAGCAAAGTATTCAAACACTTAGTTTTATATTCAAGCTTCAGGAGCTTTTTAAAATACCCTTCTGTTCCTACACTCTTAATGAAACATGACTGGGAAGCAGAAGAGTGAAATAATGGGAGAGAATTTAGGAATACTGGAAAATAAGATAAATTGAAGGGAAAATAACCTATTAAGAACTCTGGAAAATTATCTGCCACCGATGATATTCAGCTGTGAAATGCTAGCATCTTAATATCTTCATCTAAGGCAGTTCCCAAATGTCTCCTCTTGTTGCTTGGTGCAACTTAAGTAAAAGCAATGTTCCTTGATGAAGAGCATAAGGTAATGGCCTAGAAGTTTAAGTTCAGCTATATTTGACAAAACTGGCATAACTTTTCAAGATTGAAATGCCAAAGTTTGAGCTAGAACAGAGATTTTGAAACAGGTCTCATTCTTTCTGAAATGGAAGTAAAAAAACCATGCATTCTCAAATGTCTCAAATGCTACCTTACTTCTATGTGAATAACTGCTCATTTTAGTAGATCCTGTTACTGTAGTTAATGACTTCTGTTTTGAACTGACAGAGGGAACACTTCTGCTAGTGGTAAGCATAATTGGAAAAAAGTCTTAATTTCGGAGATAAAGCTAGACAAATATATAGATATCTATATAACAGTATGTTTCATAAAACCTTTTTATTTATTCAGTTAATAACTACTTTGTTACTTTTATCTAAGAAGGATAAAAATATTTAATGATATTGACTATCACTGTTCTATGCCATGTTAATAAAAAGAAATCAGTAGAGGGATGCTTCACTAAGCAATGTTAATTATATTTACAGTGAAATAATCAACTAGTAACTGTGCTGAGCTGGTCCAGCTGCACCAACCGTGTGTAATGCCATGTAATTTAACTCCAGTGTGATGTTACAAAGCAGTAGAGTCATGTACAGTTCAAGCTTATTTAAAGAAGCATAAGAGACTGTAAAACCACTTATAAAAACATTGGGCTTACACAAACGTCGCAACATCTTTCATTCTACCTGCTCTAATCAGGTAAAGCTATATAGTTACGCCAAAGTAAACGTGCTTCAGTTGACATGTGGTGCTATTTGAGAAATGTACAGTACCGCCAACAATAATTGCACAGTAAATGATGAAAATAAGAGAAAAGGGCCGCAGAAAAGATTCCAGCATCAAGAGCCAGACATGAAACTCCAACCATACACAAAATTGATTCCTTCTAAGCAGTGCCTAAGAAAGCTATACCATTAAGAAAAATAAAAACCTAGCCTTTCAAGGTTGAACATACACTGAAACAATGGATCATTACCCATACACACACCCCACACCTTCACAAGAATAGTAAGTACAGTTCACATTCAAAAGAACATTATATCATTTTCAATAATACAGAAGTTCTGGTGTCCGTCCACTCAATGTGGAAAAAGGTTTTAAGCTAGGTCATATTAAGAGCTGTATGACTGTAAGAGGATCAAGAAAATAAGATCTGCTTCCTTTAAAATGCATTTTATGTTGAGTTAAATCTGTGCTGTCTTTTTCTTTCCCAATTTAATTTCAACATTGAGACATACAATGATTCAGTAATAAACATGACTGGTTGACTTTATGATATTATATGAATTGTCATAAGGAATGCTTTCTAGTAGAATTAACGTGACAGGTATGTAACAGATTCTGTGAAAATAAAGTCACAATATGCCATAATATTTCACAAATGACAAGCTGTACTCTAATTACTGCTTATACTGAAATTCTAAACAACCATTTTCATATATTTACTTTCCTAAGCAATCTATTATTTCAGTGTACCCTATGCTGAAAATGCAATTGCAGTTAGAAAGCAAAACATTGATAGATTTATTTATCTTTCATACTTATCAGAAAAATGTCAAGAGCTAACACGATAAATTAAACAGCTGGCAAATCACAGAAAACTCTGGAAAGGATTTGCAAACAGAATCAAACGTACAAATAAATGTTTATTCTTATTTCTATGTTTTATTCTTATTAAAAATATTTACCTGAAGTGCTTCTTCACTTCTTAGAACTGAAGCAACTCTTGTTGCTTATGCAAATCAAGCCTCTACATACCGTAAAGTGAAAAGGAGAAGGATTATCCTAGTAGTCATTTTTTAGACAAGGCTTTAAGTCCTCCCAAGAAAACGTATGAGGTCTACTTCAAAAGTAATGTCTTCTATTTCTCATAAGTTGCTTGGAAAGTAATACCTCCTAATTATTTACATGGAAATTACAACAGACAGAAAGTACACAATAACACTATTTGATAGAGCAAGTTCTCAGGCAAAATAGCTTTCCAACAAAGTTGTTATTATTAGCTATGAAATTTTGTCAGCTGTGAAAGAGCCTGCATGCCATGCTTGTAAGAAACTACCTGCAGAGGTGACCCACAGTCATCATTGCCACTATTGAAATTCAGCACCTTCAGCCTCACTCTGCTCACAACCACTGTTTGATCTCCATAAACATTCAGCAGCTGTCAATGAACATCAGTGAGCACAGTTCTTTCTACGTGAAGGAATTCAGTTCCATACATTTGCTTCATATGCACTTCCATGTCAGGCACCATTTTGTCAGACTGCACCTCTGCTGCCATCTGTCACATAGCAGTAGAGTGCAATGAAGTATTGGTGTGAAGGTTCAACCTATACTGTCACACCACCAGTATCCACCTCTGATCCTGTGGGCCAACATAATAGAACAGGAGGTATTACTTTCAGAGCAGTTCTTGTATTCTGTTGACCTGTAAGAACAAATTTCCTTCTTGCTGCTCTCCTAATATACAGAAATTTCACATGGAAAATGAATTTCATTAGCCCTTCTCAACCTCTTCTCAAATTGTTATGAAGAAAAAGCATTTTAAAGGGAAACATTTATAAAAATCCAGTTTAGAATACTTGTCTTTACTTACCACACAGAAGCGATTAACTGAATCACTGGGCTATATAGAGACTGGATTATAAAAATGCAGGATGTATAAAGTTCATTGGGCTCCAGCCTGAATATTATGTATGTCTACTGGGTAACTGATGCAGCAGAATCTGAATGGCAGGACCAACAAATGTTCAACCATATACCAAATTTGAAAGAAATCTCTAGATGTGCCTTTAAAGTTATAACTTCTTCTGAATGACAATAGATCACATACTTCTTTCACTTACTCCAGCAAGAGCCAATGCTGATTATTAGATAGCTTGATGCTGCTCTTATCAACAGCTTGTAAGAATTAAGGTGCTGTCAAAAAATATATCATTAGAGGTTTAGTGATTATTTTCCTTCAGTAAATCACCTTAAATTAGATTCTAATGTTTTCTCTCTTTGATGGCTCTTTGTTATCCGCAGGTGAAAGAATATAAGCCACAAAAGAAATCTGACTTTGCTCATCATTAATTTTTAATTTGTTTTGAAACATTTTCCAAATATCTTCATAGGCTTCATAATTCATTTCAAAGACTGTACAGTACATATTCTTAAGTAGCACAATGATTGAAAAGTTTTTCTAAACATCAAATCCTAAAACTTAACTTGTATAGGTAGTGCTGCTTTTAGCACAGCAGCAATGAAGGCTGCTTCTGTTGTCCACAGTGAAGAAAATCATCTGATCTTCTAGGAATAACAGAAAATGAACAGCTTATCTTTAAGTAGACAAAGATTTAGTCTTCTACTTGAAATACAATAATTAAAAAAAAAGACCTCAGACAAAACAAACAAAAACCAAACCAAACCAAGCAACAATCAAAACAAAAGCCACGATGAAAATCAAAGCTAGCAGCAGTTCAACATTACTGATTTTTCTGAACTTAAACAGAGAGGTAAAATATCAGGGACCTATGACAGGATTCTTCTCCAAAGCTCCAAGTACCAGGAAAAGGTGAAATATCTGCAAAACTCATATCAAATTTGTGACGTCTGTGACTAGACATGTGTCAGGAAACACAGAGTGCATGTTCCCTGGCATATATCTTTTTCTGAGAGACACCACTGATTGCTAACAAAAAATGTTCCCCATTCTTTCTCCATCTACTAGTACACAGAGTACTGCTCAAAGAAGCTGAGATTGTGACACAAGGAATTTAGTAAATTCATACAGTTTTCAAAACTTTTCATGTTGTATAATTGCATTCTCATTAAAGAGGATCCTGCCTTGCTGGGTTTTTTTTTGTTTGTTTGTTTTTTTATGTGGGTTAAGACCATTTTCCTATATCATGTTCTCAAAACATACTGATCACAGCAGATTGGAGAATACTATTTCCAGAAAAAACTCTGTGAGGACAGCAAGCTCTTGGTTTCCCTGGTTACCTTCAATTTACATATCACTGAATTAGGAATTAGATCTCATTTTGAGCCAGAATCCTTATGGGTTCTATCTAGAGAGAGATATTTAGAAAACGCTAATCTCTATATTTTTTAGGCTCCACTAAAAATAAACAAAGAAATGAATTGTCAATATGGTATGAAGAAATACAAATGAGAAAAAATAATCAGCTGTCCTCAAGAGAACTGAGTTTAACATTAGGATTATATATCCATGATTGGAATGCATACAGTACGTGCATGGTGTTTGTCTGAGATGATGATCCTAACTTGTGTGCTTAAGAAGCAAAAGCTCTAGAAGACTGACAAATTCCCTTGAGTGAGTCAATACTCCTACACTATCAGAGCACAACAGGAAGAACTAGTTATCAAGTACAGTAGTTCTACTCTAGGACTAAACTTACTAGGGTATATCTGGATGGCAAGATTTGTTTGTAGTCATGTGAATAAGAACTGACAAACACACAAAGTTGTACTCAGATTTATTTAACCAAATAAAGCATCAAATTTTTGCATATTATTTACAAAAAGTTCCACCTCCTCCTGCTCTACTGATTCCACAGGACTGTAACACAACGTACTGCAGCCAGGATAAGCCTAGTGTGATGTAAAAGTAACATGATTAGTTTCAAGTCTTCTCTAACTGAAAGTATGCCTTTACACCTGCATTTACTTTACCTCCTACAGTCAATGACCTCAGACACACCCAGTTAACTCAGGAATGCTTCTTCATTTTTCCAGTCCTCCTTCCAATGTTGTAATTTCTTCAACCTTCATCTGGGAAGCACTAAATATTTCTAACCTCATCTTTTGTTCTGTAATGACTTCTTTATTGCTTCTCACCAGTATGTAACAGTTTATTCAAGAATAGAAAAGCATTATGGGTGTTTGGGAGGAAGACAAAGAGGAATAGAGAGAACAGAAGATGGGAGGTGAAAAGCTAGGCTGAAAATAGCCAAAAGGAAACCTAGAAATGTGCAACATGAGAAATAAGAGGCGGAAGTGTTAAAAAAAAAAAGGCTAACCTTGAGAAAGAGAAAAAGGGATATGATTAAAAAGAAAGTATTACAGAACATGTATATCCTTACCCTTTTAAAATATGCATGAGTGAGAAGATAAATTCTCTCTACTGAAGACTAGAGAACACAGCAGAGATTTTTTGCAACTGAAGTAATTCATGTACAATTACTCAGTATACTCCTTGTAACTTATGAAGTTTTATTCGTTGCACCCTAATACTTAACCATAGCATCATTTTCTTAAGACTGTACTTCTTTGGCAAGAAAGAAAGGAATCTAATAACTCCAAAATACTGAAGCAATGGGAAAAATAAAAAAAATGAAAAAGAAATACAAGCGTTGCTCCAAAACTTATGCCTCCTATTTTATTATGTTGCATCTTGACATTAGAGGCAGATGGTGGGGGTGTTGCAGTGGAGATTTAAACTTCCCAGCAATATTTAATTACATTTTGTTGTTGTATAACAGATGGCAGCAGAGGGGCAGTCTGACAAAGTGGCATCTAACATGGAGGTTCATACAATACAGAGGTATGGAACTGAATTCCTCTGTGCAGACAATTATATTCACTGACATTCATTGATGTTTGTTGAATGTTTATGGAGACCAAACAGTGGATGTGAGTACAGTGATGCTGTGGGTAGTGCTTTACAGTAGTGGTAACAGTGACACAAAAATCAAACTGTTTCCAGACAAATAAGCAGATTTTATTTTTTATTTTTTTTTATTTTTTTACTAGCACAGTACACAGGTCCTTGTTCACAGCTGGAAAAAATGGATACCTAATAGTAAAATCTATGCTAAAAAAAAAAGCGTTCTGTAGCTGAAAACTTGCGAATTTGAAATAGTGTTACTTATACCCGTTGTAGTTTCAATGGAAATAAATAGAAGCATTACTTTCAGAGCAATCTAGATACTATAAGGGTGCTTTCAAAACAGTTTTCCAAAAGTTTCAGTGTTGCTTTTTATATATTTTGACTTTTCTTTTTATAGTCTTATTTTTCATGCCCCTCACTACAAGAAGGACATTGAGGCCCTGGAGCGTGTTCAGAGAAGGGCAACAAGACTGGTGAGGGGTCTGGAGCACAAGTCTTATGAGGAGCGGCTGAGGGAGCTGGGATTGTTCAGTCTGGAGAAAAGGAGGCTCAGAGGAGACCTTATTGCACTCTACCACTTCCTGAAGGGGGGTTGTGGTGAGGAGGGGGTGGGCCTCTTCTCCCTGATAAATAATGACAGGATGAGAGGGAATGGCCACAAGTTGTGCCAGAGAAGATTTAGATTAGAGGAAACATTTTTTCTCTGAAAGAGTGGTCAGGCACTGGAATGGCCTGCCTAGGGAGGTGGTTGAGGCACCATCCCTAGCGCTGTTCAAGAAGCGTTTAGATGAGGTGCTGAGGGATTTGATTTAGTAGTTGGGTAGGGATGGTGTTACGAGAATGGTTGGACTAGATGATCTTGTAGGTCCTTTCCAACGTTATGAACCTATGAACCTATGCCATGCGTGTATTATCATACCAGCAGAAGATACCCTTTTAATCATGGGTTAGAATTTTGCTTTTAATCTCTTAGGGTACTTTCTTCCATTTTTTTTGTGAGTTGATGAAATATAAAAGAAGAAAAAATAAAATCAATATCAAGAGGACAACTGAAAATTAAACGCTCCCAGGTGATATGATTTAATTTCTACATTCCATTTGCCTTAAAGGTATTGTCTTCATACAGTTAATGTGTAGCACTACCATTTTAAAACACAACTCAGAGAACAACAGTTTTGCAACATTCCACAATCTCATTAAAAAAAATAAAACAACAACACAGATGAAGCCGTTGTAGTTAATTTAAATGAAAACACTGAGTGTGTTATAATTAAGAAGATTTTACTCTTCAGAACATGTTCTTTACTATTTCTTTAAAATAAGGAAGACATAACTAATTGTTTAATAAACTAGCAATGCACTGATTTCTTCTGCCACCTGAAATAAAGTTACAAACAGGACAGCAAGACACTGTCAGTACATAAGTGTCATTGTGGTACTTGCTGCAAAAAGATTTATCCTGAAGGGGAACACGGAGAGGATGCTCACTCATCAAGTACACCCAAGGATAAACCAGCAACCACATCTACACGATACACAAAGCATGCACAAGCATAGAACATTGCACTCCATTACTGTGACACAGTGACCCAGCATGTAGTGCTGTTCTGACAGAAGGTCCTTTAAATACCATTGAAAGTAAAGAAGCCACCCCAATTCTCCCCTCCTACATCTCTTTATTAAGAGAGCTTTTCCAATCTGTGGCACGCAAGCCATTAGAGAAATAAATACATCACTGCAATTCTACTTTCTGCCTGAAGCAACAAATAAAAATACCACTGATAAAGGCGTTTAAACACACCAACATCTTTCTCTATTCAGCAACATTTCTTCTCAAATTTCAGGAGCATTTTGTTGCCAGTCCCATATAAGAGAGGCTACAAAAAAAGCAAGGCTAAAACACAAAGCTAGTTAACATAGAAAAACAAGTAATTTTTTGTGACATTGTCTTGGAACCTCCAATACTATTGAACTGCAGCTAGAAAATCACCAGCCATTACAAGAATAAAATACTTGTGGAACAGAATCTTACACTGTGACACAGTGATAAGAGTTCTGATCAGGATTCCTAATGACCTGAACAGTACCAGAAAAAAAAACAACTGTAAGCAACAACTCCAACACAGAAGTAATGATATATAGCTCTACACCTGCACTTCGCTGCTCGGCTGGTTTCACATGCTTTCATAATCAAGAATTAAATTTGCCTCAGTTAAAATAATATTAATGTTTTCACTTTAAACTTCTCCAGTATATACTCAACATCAGACAGCTGGTAGGCTAAAAACTTTCACAGAGTAAACTGACACTAGAGTCATGCATCCTATTTTTGAGATAACTGCAAACAAAAAAAAACAACTAGATCTTAAGCCTGGGAAGTTAATACCCACAAAGCTGAAAAAGCTTACAAGGAAGGTGCAATAGTCAAGAATCAAGTAGACAAGTATCTTTTTGGGGAAAGGACAAAGAGGGAAAACAATTCAACGCTTTAAAGCTTATTATCAAGAGTATCTGGCCTTTAAGCCCAATACACAGAGCCTGACAGACCTATTTCATTTGCATTACCATTTCATACAGCTTTCTTTATCACTTTAATGAACTTTAATGTTCTAACATTACCACAGAATGGCAAAACACAGATACTTAAATTTGCTGAATAATTAAAATTCTTAACACCCACAGAAGTCAATCAATGATCTTTAACTTGAATATTCTGTTGGATAGGACATAATGAATATTGTGGATTATAACACATGCTACAGTTTATGAGGAATAATGGCTAGCTTTAGGTCAACTTTCAGCCTGAACTGTTTCAAACCTGGAAAGTTTCAAAACATTTCAAGTTTTAGCCTTCTTTCTGACCAATTTGGTCTTCAACTTTGGACTTCAACTTAAATTTTCACGTCTTGGGCAAGTATGCCAGTTAGGCTGTATTATATTCTGAAACACTATTTATTATTATTATTATTTTGCTGAAGCAATTCCAATTAGAATAAAGCTGCTGGAATTAACATGAAAACGTCTAGGATCCACCCACCTCACTTTCCAGGTGAGCCTAAAGCACAGTGATTACACATGCAAAAGCTCACTTTTATTTTACCCCAGAGGACCAACACAAAACAATGTAATTCCAGCATCCAAATGACAGAGTTACTCAATAAACCTCACCAGGTTACAAAAAATTATCTTTATTTTCTGACAAAAGTTCCTAGTGAAAGTGCAAAGCCATTTGGGTCAAAAAAAAAAAAAAAGAAAAAAGATCTTTTCCTGGGGAAAGGGTGCACAGCTGATCTACATCAGATATAAGCTATCCAACCTTTGGTTTCAATTGGCAAATATTTCTGAATATCTTACTTAACACCTTCTTCCAGGAAGAAAAATAAAGTGATGTGTCAAAAAACCTTCTCTTTTATCACTGTATAACGTTTCACCTTTTTTCCTCCCTTGAAATCACGTCACTTTCAGTTCTCTACTACGTGCTTCACTTTATACTGAAATTATTTGACTATCAACAAGCTTCCTTAATGAACTCTCCATTGCAATACATAACGAAGTCATTCTTGAGACAGTAAACTAGCATTGTGATCATCATATTTTATGCAGTTAACAATGAACATGCCACAGCAGGAATTAAATAACTATTCTTTTGTCAAATGCAAATTGCCCAAAACACAAGCAGCTCAATAAACAGAGTGGTCAACTCTAGCAGGTATAATCCAATCCTACTGACAAAAATAGTTATTCCCTGATATCTTTAATAACTTTGGATATCTGACATTCATGAAAATCTCCAACAGAAGAACAAATACTGTATTTCTCAAGTGCAAGAGCATACTGTAACTGTCAAGATATTGTACTTTCCTTCTCACCATAGTCTACACATCTCATGATTTATTTTCTTTTTGCTATGGATCACAAAAAATAGTAGGGGAAAGGCAATCACACTTCTTCCAGGTTTGGCATACAGCAAAACTGTAACCAATCACACTAAAACATTAATACATCAAAGAGTACATGTAGCTGCTTCACATCTCACCAGGAACACACCACAGTCTCTGTCACAATTACACTGCCACAGAAATGTACAAATAGATATTGTTCTGCTTATGAAGAAGCAAAACTACTTCTGATGGATTCCAGGCAATACCAGAACAAGCATTTGCAGGTAGGCCAGTACTCAAATACAGAAACAACAGAACTCACCCAGCAGGTGAAGGAGCTCTCTGGCTTTGTATCACTCCTACAAAGGAAACAGTCTAGGTCCAAGAGATACTCTCGCTTCAGTGGCTGGCCCTTATATGAGTCTGGAGTTGCTCTACCCAGAGTCCACCCCTTCTGGTCACCTGGGGAGCACAGGTGCAAACAATCTGCCTGCGCTCTATAGGCCAGCGACACCCCTTCACCAGGTGCTCAATCACCAGTTCAGGCTATGACCTAACCGTTCCCTTACTGCAACTGAGAGAAATAAAGTATGAATCTTATCAAGCTCCCATATGAAAGATGAAGAATCTTGGTTCTAATCCAAAACCTGTATTTTTTTATTATAATAATTACACTGATCCCAAATCGAACCCAGGTATTTGTCTTTGTCTTAGCTTTTTCAATTCTGTTCCTTAACTTGAAGTCATGTTATTACAAATAAACATCTAGAATCTGTAATACATATCATTTATCTTACATTTGTTATGGAGTTATAAACTTCAATAGTTAGCACAGGCCAGCTGAGAGACAGTTACTCATCATGTAATGGTAACTTGCTCATACAACTAACACTTATAACTTATTCTGCTCAGGGCTTACATAACCTATTTAAAATAGTACTTTAAAATGCATTCAATAACCTATGAAGGACACTTAGTTTATCTTTAGATTATTTTATTAACTGAAAAGTATTCAAATCTGCATTTAATCTCACATCCACATCCATTAATCGGTTACTGTTCTTTAACAAACATGGCCCTGAAAGCTGTCACTATTTGATTTCATCCACTGGATTTATTCTTATCTTTTTTATCCCCCTCAAAAAAAGTAAATCCAACATGATTTCTTTCTCATCATCAATGCGTTCTCCTTCTCAGTGTCAATTACCTCAGATGGTCACCTGTGACTGAAATGATGCTGAGAAATGTTAACTCATGGTACTTCTGAAAACTAACATCCAGAACCTTGGAAAGTAGCAAAACATATTATAAATAGAACAGTTTAACTATGGGACAAAATTGCATACAGATCTTAATAAATACTTAGCTGACACAACTACCTTAAAACTAAACAGTAGTGTAAAGCTATTTAACAAATTCAACTACTTCTAAACTTGATTGAATCTTTAAGAAATAATAATAACTATTGCCAAATTAAGCAGTAAATTCATACACTGAAAAGCTTCTGACAGAATGCAATGATAGTGCTGACTGTTCTTTGAAGTTGTGTCTCCACTTTCAGACAGGAACTGTATGAGAGCCACTCCTTAAGTCATTCTGTTATAGTGGCCCACGATGTCAGAGGCAGATGCTGGTGGTACTCCAGTAAAGGCTGAAACTCCCTGCCAATATTCCTTATGGTATTTTTGGCCATGTGATAGATGACACCAGAGGGGCAGTCTGACAATATGACACCTGACAAGGAAGTGCATATGAAGCAAAGGTGTGGTATTCAATTTCTCCATGTGGAATAATAATAATAATAATAATAATAAAACCAATTCTTTACAAGCCACAATACTGCTACCAAGAAGATCTAAAGAACCAGAAGCATAAGGACTTCAAGGGTCAAAGAACAGTTCAAAACACTCCTGAGTTGTTTACTGTACCAACTGTGGTAGCTTCTGAAAGCAACGAATCTCATGTTTGGATAGCACAGCTATCATTACGCTGTTTCCCAGCTCAGAAATGTTTAAGATTGAATGCAAACATTTCTACATCAGTTTTCAAACAGGGACTATATCTAAAAATCTTAAACAATAATTCTGAAGAGAAAGAGCTTCCTGGCTGAGAAAATGTGCAGTCTTCTTCCGGCCCAAGGCACAGGTAAAGGCCATCTTCCTGCTCTTAAATCAATGATGCAGACTGTCAAATAACTTAGTCTGAAAGGACCTTTATTAAAAGGCCTAGAGACCAAGAAGTCTCTGATCTGGCATGATCATAAAAACAGATTATGCTTATTTCCCCATGGCAATTACCTGCAACTGTAACATTACTGAATTTGGAAACTATATATTCTAGTGGGAAGCTTTCCCAGAAGGACAATTTCTCAAAGGTTAACATGCAATTAAAGCATAAAATTTATTACACTGGATGGAATTTTTAAAAAGTAAACACGCACACTGTGTTCATATTGCTTTGAAATAGATATTTCTATTACATCTCCAATAAAGTAATTTCAATAAGTTAAAGCAGTTGTAATTAGTTATTTCAATGAAGCATGTTCAGCAGATAAAATATTCATAAACTATTGATATGAGAGGAAAAATATAAAATATAGCAGATAACTGAATTCCTATGGGATTAATCCATCACTGTTTTGACAACAATAACATTCTATATATTCTGCTCAACTTGAACTACTGTCTACATAGTAAAAGTAACACAACAAAATTTAATAAGCTGGACATCAATTCAACAAGTTCCAATCACCCAGTGAAGATAAAATCTACTTAAACAAATTTTCACTAACAGGTATTTTTCTGCTCAAGGGCTGTTTCTCTTGCAAGCAATTGTCAGTGTTTGTAAATGCACTTCCATGAGTTAGCACCTAGCAGCTGTATTTTAGTTTGTTCTCTGTTTTGTTGTTGTTGTGTGGGTTTATTCATTTTCTAATAACCTCTTATTCACACACCAATCTGCACATAAAAATGAGTAAGTATGGGCTGTACATCACAAAGCCAGTAAAAATATACGTGAATATTAGTCAGATACTTTCAAATGGTAGGGTGGTCTGAATGGTCATAACAATCTAATTCAGAAAACAAAACAAAAAACAAACAAACAAAAAAAAAAACAAGACAGACTAGCAACATGTTAACCTGAGTTCATGAGTAAAAAGTAACTATACTTCAACAATATCTAAATGAGTGAAAAGTTACCATACTAACATACTTCAGCAGTATCTAAATATCACCATATTCCAGCAAACTTTAATACAACCAAAGTGGTGGAAAATAGTCTGCGCTTAGAAGAACAAAGTATTCAGGCCATTTGTTAAGTTATTCTGGAGCCAAAATGTTATGCAGAACAAATGGAAAAAATAATTGTAAGAGATCAGAAATAAAACAGAGAAAGATCTGTGACTTTCTGGACGACCTTCTTAGCCACTCACTATAGAAACACCAGACAGAAAAAACCTCCTGACATTCACTTCGGGTTTCATCCCTCAGAAACTCTGTGACATTACAAAAACTCAAAGCTATACTTCCTAATACTCTAAGAGTCCAGTTCTGTCTCTAGTCATGAACCTAGTACTAAACCATTTGAAAGCTATTTTGCAATCTGAAAATAAAACAGGAGATGTACATACACAATATGTAGCACATACCCCACTTTTCATATGCTTGAATATTTCTACAACTATGACACAGCATTTGAACTGCGTGGCAGCTTCAGCTATTTAATCTGAAGACATTTCCTTCTATATCTTTAGAATAACTATTCAAAGGAATGTTAAAAATACATTTGGCATCAGGTGCTCCTCAGTGCTGTGATTTGGGCAAGGTTTGCCTAAAATTGGTTTCATCACAGGTGCAACATATGAAGGAACATGAGGACGTTTGCTTATAGACAAAGATGTCAAGTTGCTTTGGTTTGTCTGGTTTTTTTTTGTTTGTTTGTTTGTGTGTTTTTTACCCAACAGCCTCCCAAGAGATATCTAGCTTGTCTATAAGCCTACATATGTGTTCTGTACAAAAAGATCTTTGGACTTCACAGCTCTTATTACGTATTTTCCTTTATCAGGTTTTCCACATTTTTTAATTAGAACATTTGCCTGAACTTTTTGCTTTTTGTACTCCTCACCTCATTCCAGCACTTGAGGGGGTGAGGGAGGAAAGAAGACAAGTTGCCTCTGTCCTGCAAGACTATTTAGCTCTTGTAATTATCTTCTATACTACATCAGTACTCTTCACTCTTGCTTAAAACCCTCTGAACAGACAAACCCGTAGTTTTGTTTTAGTATCTTCAGTTTCTGAAGTTGTCATTGGTAGTCAGTGTCAACATAAATAATGCAGCTTAGTGTTTGAGAGCATGTCTTTTTAACAGCTGGCCGTATCCCAGTGTTACCATTTTCTGTTGGTTGCAAAGCTTTTCTTATGTAGAATTTTTTGCTGCTACTCTTTCTCTGCCCAATCTTACCACAACATCATTTAACAATGAGAAGTACCAAAACATTTTGCTACTCACATAGATTTATAAATTCAGCTTCTATCTATGGATACTGATTTGTTTTTCATTACTGTAAGTAGTAAAATCCACAGCCTTCAACAGCAGCAGATGCATCTATGTGTCTTGACATAAGCAGTACTCTGTAGTATAGGCCTTTTAACATACATTGATGCTTATCATTGGGCAGTGTGGCATGTTCTCTCTGCACTGTTTCTGGTGAAACTGTTGTATCTGTTTGTGCTGCCCTATGTCAAACTGTGCATTCAAAAGCGCAGTATCTAAATGTATTTTAATCACGACAGCTGTTCCTTTTGCTGCTATAAATGTTCCCAAATAGTTTTTCTTTGAAGAGCTGGGCTTTCTGGCATACTTTTCAGCATGCTATTAGTTTTATTTACTTTGCCATCTCTGAATCAGTATGCACAATTTACACACCTTTTGTACATTTTCTATATTAATTATACACATAAACACTTTAGATGATCCCTGTGCTGTTTGCTGTTTTACTTACAGATCCATCAGGTGAAAACTTTGTAACTAAGCCACAGCCAAAGCAGCTTCTGATTATATATATATATATATATATATATATATATATATATATATATATATATATATATATATAGAGAGAGAGAGAGAGAGAGAGAGAGAGAGAGAGAGAGAGAGTCTAACTCCAAACAGATCTAACATGGTAAAGTTCAAAACACATGTATTTTCTTAAAGACATAATTTAAAGGAAATTTAAGATTATTCTTTATTTAAAAACTGAAGCAGTAAGAAAAACACAGATACACACATCTGCCCTCAGGTTTTACATCATTAGTAAATGCAAACCTAGTGAAAAAGAACTACTGACTAAAATTTCCTACTCTTTAAACAACATTTGAAAGCCTTCACAGACATTACTACAAATGAAAATGTAAACAGCTCTGTGCTAACATGTACAAATGCATTCTGTCAGTATTGCCAGGTCACTGGACAACCCCAAAAATTCAGATTTAATAGGCAGACTGCATCCTTCAAATAGACAGCATTTCTGGCTGAGATATCAGACTCTTCATTATGTACTTTAAATGATAACAAAGATTATCACTTAAAGATGATGCACAGCTTTAAGCAAAACTGCCTTAAGTGACACCTGGTCTTATATCCATCTGTGAGAAAAGGCACCTTTATGTTTGGAATTAAAAAAGCGCAGCAAAACAGCACAGATCTCTCACTTCAAAGTGCAACTATCAATCAGTGGCTTTGTTGGCAGCAAGATGGAAAAAAAACAAAACCTGAAGGTAGTGCTGTTATACATAATATTATGTAAAACAGTAACATAATAATATGCACAATACAAACTTGTGCATAATAGATTGCATTACCTATATCAAATTACAGATGTATAGCTAAATTTTTCATAAGGGTGACCATCTATAACTTTTTTATGCATTCTGGAACTGTGTTAAAAATACATTTAGCATTTGAAATTCAGATGGCTATAGATAAAAAGCTGCTGACTCATAATACTTGAGAATGCAAAAGCAAGAAGGATCTTAACTTGATACACAACGTACTGAACCTGTATAATTTCTATAAATTATTAAATTAACTCTGTGCTACTTTCACAGGTTTGTACAGAATTTCCCATAGAACAATTAATATTACTTGCATTTAGCCTACTTTCACATTTTTTAATTCAACTAGGATGTTTCATCAAAACATTATCTCCTCTTTCATTACTCTCAAAATATTTGCAGACAAAAAAGAGAAGAAACAACGATAACAAACAGCAACTATCATTGTGTTTGGTTTGCAGGTAGACAGAGTATAATCCAGGATCCAGTTTAATGAGGCTCAGCTATCCCCAGTGTAAGGCCCAATTCCACAAAGCACAGCTGTGTTACTCTGGCTCATCTTCAAAGTAAAAAAAGACTGCTGAATTAACACAAAAAAATATGCAAGCTAAAGACTCATAGGATTATTATTATTATGTTTTTTTGTTTTGTTTTGTTTTTTAGTAAGCTGAAACAAAGAAAAGAAACTTCTGAGTTGGCAGTAGTTTATAACTCAAATCTAAAAAAGACATGGACACAAAGCATAAAACTTCTTGAGGGAAAACAAAACAAGTTCCAATATAGTAGCTTAGAAATGTCAAGACTTGCCACATTCCAAGTACCATAGGCTGACAGCTTTCTTTTTCACTGATGGAGCAATTCCTAACTGATTTCATCGGGTATGGTGAATATAATACTTAAACTATGGGAACATTTGTGCCAACCACTTGCTCATTGTGTTAGACGACAAATAGCTATTTCCTATGCAGTCAAAATCTTCTATAAATTATGACCTTTACTTAGCCATTCCCTGATGTTTCCCCTCCTAACTAACAAAATCAGAATGAAAATTCTGAGTCCCAAATGAAACACTATCAACACCTGGCACTTCATTATTCCAGAGGGTTTTGATTGCCTACTCAATTTCTTGTTCTTGATCAGCAATTCCATTTTATAGAAAATACCTGACTTATCTTTAGTCATTTCACCATTAAGACTCTCACTGCACTACCCTGTCAACCCTGTTGTAATTACATTCTGGGTAGCCATTTAGGATTCTCAGATTATTTACTCTTTTTATTCTACCTTTCTTGATCCTCAGAGACTCAGACTCCAATTATTATCATAGTGTTTTATACACTTCTCCAAAAATATAGAAGCTGGATGTATCAAATCCATTTACATTTGTATCACATTATTTGTAATTAGGTATTGCACAGAAATTAAATAAAAGACTCAGGAGAGAGAATCAGATATGTGTATTAAATTACCTGTTGAAAGAGACAAGTTTTTATACATCTGACCCTCATTCCCCATGTATTAACCACAGTGGTGTTTTCACCTAAGCAGTAATGTTATCACTTTGGTATAGGAAAAAAAAGGAAGCAGAGCTGGAGAGGGTTGCTGTTTTATACTACATAGATTCCACCTTTGGTTGGTTGTTTTTTGCTTCTGAAAAAAAGCAGATCCAGAAATATGTAGAGTAGCACATGAAATTCTACTCCAATAAAATAAAATAATAATAATAATAAAAAAACCCAAACAAACAACAAGAACAACAACAACAAAACAAACAAAGAACAACAGATTACAGATACATCTTCTTCTTAGACAGGAAGAATTTTGAAACAGTGAATACAGGAACTATCCACAAACTAAAGCACTGTTGCCTGTAATACATGCCAAGCACCTGAGCTGTACAAGAGCTCCTGTCCATAAACATTTAATAGTTTTAAAACTCTAGTTGCAAAAAAAGTGAAAAACGCCTGAACTTCTTTTTTTTTTTTTAAGTAAATTATGTGTTTCCTGTACACTGATGTCACAGGAACATTTGGCTGCAATTTGACACCCTGTTAATTTTGAATTTTCTTGTAAAGTACTTTTCTCCCATTTACCTTATCCAGAATTCACTAAAAAATGTCTTTGCAATAACAGGTTCTATTCCCAATAAAGTGTGCTATTTCACAGGGATTCCCAAATATTTATGTTCCAATATATTTCTACAGAGTATCCACAGGATACCATTTATTCAGAGGAATTTTTCTGAAGTTTATTCCAACTTCAGGAAAAAAAAAGTGCAAATGGAGAGGAAAATGCCTGTTATTGAGAGTCTCCTCAAGACCTCTTCAGCTGTACTTCAGATGTGTTTCCTCTATTAAGCCAGACAAGTCTAATTTTTTTGTATTGTCTTTTATCTTCAAAGTGTTACTTAAACCATGGATAACTGTGAATGTGCATTAGTTATATTCCACAACGGTCCTCAATTTCTTCATTCAATCTTCAAACCATCTTTTGTTCTTTATACTTAAGTGATTCTCATAGTCCCTCTGTCATTCTCTTTACCATATCTCTGCATGTTCTCCCACCAGGTCTCAATATGCTCTGTAACCTTACACAGTTTGATTAAACCTAAGACCTCTTCTTTGTTACCTCATACTCCTATCTGTCTTTAAAATTCTTCATAGATCCACGTAACTGAGTTTTTTCAGCTGAGTTGTTGTTGTGACACCGCTCCTTCTTGTCTACAACCTCACCAGATGGTGGGCTCAGTCACAGTCAGCCTCAAATCTCCAAGAAGCTGGATGGTTCTGCTCAGGAGCAGATCTTAAGCAGGAAAACTAATTCATATCTTATAAATGCTATTAATATAATTCCCTGGTAAGTGATTTCCAAACATTTTCTTTTCCTATCAACTTCAATACAGATGAAAACAATAATGTGCCTGAAGACAAAACTACATTTACAGCTATATAGAGAGACTTGGAAAGAGGCTTGTATGATTTCCTGAGCTTGAACACAGTTCCAACTGTACTGGGCTATTTCCATATCCTTCAGGCCTTTCAGAAATTGGTTTGGGAGACAGCCTGACTCATCAGCATCTGGCAGCCTGCAGCTCTAACCCAAACTCTGAATGTTTACCAACCCAAGCTCTTACTTTTTACAACAAAATGAGTCTGAGCTGTAACCTTGACGGTTCTACCATGTCTATTTCTGTTAAGCAGCTGTTAGCTACTTGTACAAATTGGACACCCTAATTACACATGATATAGGTATATCTGGCCATGTGGTCAAGTTTAAACTACTTAATGCAGTTGTAATATTATCTAAACAGGCAAATACTTATTCCATAAATAGGTATAGTCATTTGCTCAGCATTTTCTTGTGAACTATTGTTACAGCCATTCAGTTGAACATGATACACTGTTAATGTGCTGTAGTCATGTGCTGCATTCCTAAATATACAGAGGGAACATCAGAGCATGAACAGAACACCTGGAGCTAACCCTCTATTCTTCAAGCTGTCCAAAAGACAGCTTTTTACAGATAGCCTATTCTTGGAAGAAAGGAGGTTTTTTTCCTAACAACTATGAAGAGGCCAGGAGCACAGGCTTATCTTGGTTTAAACTTATTTTCCAGCAAAGCATAAATACATAGCAAAACTTAATTCCTATTACTCTAGTCCTTGTTACTTGGGCTTAATTTACCACATTTTTCCTTTATTAAAGGATGGACAACGTGCTTTCTCTCATATGTCTGCCTAGCGATGTGCCTTATTGTGTTGAAGGACTTGGTTTGGAGAGATCTACTGATGATATGTAGACAGTTGGACTGGATGATCTTGTAGGATTTTTCCAGCCTTGTTGGTTCTGTGATTACTTGCTATAAATCTGATATTATTTCTATAAATAATTCTAAAATGTTAACAAAGAAAGTACCCTGAAACAAAAATATAATGAAAGCAAACAACCAAGGAAAGGATAATTGGATTTTTCTGAGGCTACGCTAATCTGTAAACTATAAATGCTGTCTGGTTACACATGAATACTGCTAATTTGCATGTAGCTAGGAGCACTGGCATGAAGCACTACCATATTATATCGTGACACCTAACACTAAATGCTCTTTTGATCTTCTAGCAATTCATATTGGAATCAGTTCACTTTGCATATTTAGATACCTAAAACTATACTTCTAGAAATATAAATCAGAGGAGATTACTTCTAATACAGTTTAAAAAAATCAAGTATGTGAGTATTTGATCAAGTGTTTCTAGTAAGCAGATGCTATCTAGAAGCAATATATGCAATAGCTGTTTATGCCTTGCTTGGCGAAAACAATCATTGAGATATTGGTATTCAGACAGTAAAGTGCTTGTCAAGATCAAAATGCTAATCATTGCTTGCTGAGAAATTGAGTTCTTCCCAGCTGTATTGAAAGCAACATGCAGCTAGAAGCAGCTGCAGTATGTTATTAGTATCTGGAGTCCTAGCTGAAGTAGGACTCCTATGCAAGGGTGTCATGGAATGGTTGCTCATGTGTCCTAGTAACTTAACAGAGCACATGACTACAAAGTCTGTATTAAACATTTAAAAGAAAAAAGTGAAGTTTGCTTCAGAATATTCATACTTCATAAAGAACATATTTTCCAGCAGTGAAACAAAATGGGGATTCATCTACAGTCCCCAATAATGCTTCTTCTTTTGTGCAAAGGATATGTATATTGAATCCAGAGTAAATTATAAATTAATTCAATTATGTTAATATACTATAACATTAGGTTATTCACACATGCATACACCATCGTGTCTATTTTTTCTACTAATGCAATTTTCATTTATAAAAGAACACTAATTTACAACTTAGTTTTATCTTGTTTATGTATTCTGAAAAAGAGAAAAGTTTAAGGATTAAATGAACTACGATGCAATAAAAAAGTCAAGCATGTATACAGCCACTCTTTCAGCTCCGGCAGCCTACAATCAAATTTATGTGCAAGAAACCTTGCATCAACTCCACTGTTTTTCATGGAGTTTCACAGAAGCACTAGAATCTACTCATATGGACTTGATTTCAGGATCAGGCTAGATCATCAGTGCATACTGCAAACAAAAACAGTTATGAGCTCTCTTTCAGCTACTATATACACTGCAGCTAGAGCCGTGGTTCTCTGTATTGTTATGTAATTATAGACTGGCCTCTAATTACTCTGCATCATGCTATCCTAATCCTGGCAACCCATCTGCAACTAACAGCATGTCACAAAAACAAAAATCTTTTAATTAAAAAAAAATAATAATGATCCAAGCCTTTAAAAGATATGACTTTGCAACAAACAAGGAAATAATGAAATACTCAATCTCATCATACAACTAGCTAGACAAGCCAAGAATATTACCTCCATCATCCCTTCCCACTCCCACAATCTCAGCAGCTAGCAATGAGAACTGCAGGGAATATGTATGCTCATTAGCTAACCAGAGGAAAGGTCTTTCTGATCATAAACGTGATCTTCACAAAACGCATAATCTTGTTTTGAGAAACAAAAGAGAGAGTTGCAATGGTGCAAGTATTGATTATTACTATTGATAGCAAAAACATAAACCTCTAATAATATCAACCTCTATCAGAGTTCTGCTAAAACAAATGAAGAGAATTTTTAACATGTATTTGCCAAAAATGAGTTACTGTATTTTTAGTCAGCCATTACAAACACTTAATTAGAGTAAACACGAAGATGCATGATGGCTGGAACTGCTGCCACAGTATTCCTGAATGTGCTTTTTTCTCTTTCTCATTAGAATCATTAAGTATTATGGCATTGTATACATAATCCATTTAATTTCCAGGAACAAAACGTTCACCTCCTTGGTTGTAAAATATCAAGGACAGTTGTTTTAAATAGTGGAAAAGACTGATTTAAACTGCCCTGTTAAGTGAACTGACAGACTTTATAACTTTTTATAACTTTTTAAAACTCAGATGAGTATTGTGAGGTAGCATCTGATATATAAGTTCCAGTGAACACAGTTCTGGTAGTATCTCTCTGTCCCCATGCTATACTCTTTATTATCTTTTTATACTGCATTCTACTGATCTAAAGACTTCCCACTTGCACTGAAATTTAAGGTGAACCTATATATAAAAGCCTACAGATCAGGATCTTAATGTTGTTAAAACGTATTTAGAATTATAATGTGAATTCCATACATTAAAACTGTACACAAACAGGTTCTATAATACTAGATATCCAATAACAGATTTTTGAAAAAGTTTCAAAATTCCTATTTCAGGGGAGAATCTTTCCTTACACTTCACAAAAGAGATTTCACTAAATGAATTCACTACATGAATTCTAGCAATACATACTAGTTAGATGCTTCACGTTTACTCCAATACATTTCACTGACCATAGTGTTTCTACAGCATTTGATTTTTCAAATGGATCTCAAAATGAAACAATAAATCATTCTGTTCTAGTAATCTCCAAATATCAGAAAATCACACACAGAATTGTGGGGTTAGATTTCTATAACCAGTGATAACATCTCTCATTTTTCTTTTCCCTAGGCTGAACAGCCCCGAGTCTCTCAGCCTCACCTCATAAGAGAGATGCTCCAGACACCTTATCATCTCTGTGCCCCACCCCGCCCCCACCCCTCACTGGACTCTTTACATTACTTTCCTGTCTTTCTTGAACTGGAAAGTCCAGAACTTCAGACGTGGCCTCACCAGGGCAGAGTAGATGGGGAGGACAATCTCCCTTTCCCTGATGGCCATGCTCTTTTTAATGTGCCCCAGAATACCACTGGCCTTCTTGGCCACAAGGGCGCTCTGCTGGCTCATGGTCAATCTGTTGTCCAACAGGACAGCTAGATCCTTCTTTGCAGAGCTCCTTTCCAGCAGGTCAGCCCCCCCTACAACAGACAAAATGCATGTCCACTCAGCGTGATTTAAATTTAGATAATTCTAATTTAAAATCTGATGAGAATATTAAATATATATTAAAAATCAGTGTCATTTTCTTGGTCCTTTCCCTTAAAATTCAAAGACAAACACTGATGTGCTATTCTGGTAAGAAGCAATTTTTTGAATAATCAGACCCCAAGCACCATTCTGAGATATCTGAAGAGGAATAAGAAGTGCTCTCTCTCATCTACTACTAAATTTATGACTCATTCTGTGAAGGTGAAATCAATTGTTTTTCATATCCTGTTTATATAAAAAGATTCATTCATATTTCCATTAGTTTTATTTTAAATTAGCACATACATTTCACTACTTTAGAGCAGTGAAACACTTATGACAAAGCTAATAAGCAAAAAAGAGGCATTAATAAAACAACTTTTGGCGCTGCATACTATTGAAGGCCGCATAAGGTGCCAAAGCTACATTAACTTCAGGCAAATTATGACTTTAATACTGGAGATTTCCTAAATATTTCTGCAAAGTGACAGTGCAGCTTGTCTACGTGTCATTTATGTATGATTGACTCAGAGTATGTGAATCTTCTTCCAAAACAACACAAAGAGGTAACGTTCCCCATTAAGCAAAACTGCAGAAGGATTGTCAGAGACAGATGAACCATGAGTAGCCTTTCTTTTGTAGTAAAAGAAATTCTTGGACACATCTATTTGCCAGATTTAAACCCTCAGGTTCTGAAAGTTTCTACAGGATATAAAATATCCTTTAAGTGTTTTGAAAAAAAAAAAAGAAAAAAGTGTAAGGCTATCATCAGCCAGTGACCTAGAAGACTAAAAAACAACACATAGCAAAGAGTAGGCATTCCAGACACACACTTCCCACTTCACAAATACTCCTTTACAGCTCACTCACAGAAAATTACTTCCAAAAAGAAAGTTGTAGCTATACAAAAAGAAGGCAATGTTAGTAATTTTCTGAATTCAGAAATCTGCAATATCAACAGATCTGTAATACAATATTATTTGCTTTTGTAGCAGGTTTAGAAATTCAAGGAAACCTAAACAGCTTTCTGAAATCATAGTATACGAAAATTTTTCCAAAAGAAATGTCTCTCATTTATTTCCACAAAAAAAAAAAAAAAAAAAGTACAACGGGAACAAAAGACACAATACCACTATTTCATAGAGCAAAACACAGTCACCACCATTAGCTCTGCATTTTCACCAGCAATGAACAGGAGTCTGCATGCTGTACTCATAAATATCTGCCAGCAGAGGTGACCCACTGTCACCACTGCTGAAACGCACCAGCCGCTCCTTGCTATGCTCACATCCACTGCTTGCTCTCCATAAACGTTCAGCAAGTGTCAGTGAACATCAGTAGGTGCCATTTTTTTCAGTGTGGAGGAAATCAATGACACAGCTTTGCTTTATACACACTTCCATGTCAGGTGTCATTTTGTCAGACTGCTGCTCTATATCCAGCTGATGCACTGCAACAAAATGTAACGAAAAATTGGTGGGAAGGTTCATCCTCTACTGCTATATTACCAACATCTGCCTCTGATGTCGGGCTGACACAATAAAATCAGAGGCATACTTTCATAGCAGTATTGCTATGAATTTGCATTATTTTTACCCATAAAAAGGCATTTTGCTATTTGCTGCTCTCTTAATTTATAGCAATTTCACATGGGAAATCAATATCATAGGCCCTTTTCAATCTCTTTTTTATTGCTTTTAAATAAAGAGGAGGCATTTTAAAGTGAATAGCCCTTATGAAATGCCACCAGATATGTGTATTATTCAAATGTTTTGTGTGTTTAAAGAGCAGAGGTAAAAAAAAAAAATAATAAGAGGCAACTAGTGCCCAACAAAATTGTCTGAGGAGTATGCAAATCTCATTACATACAGTGCTAACTGTTTTTTTTTATACTGGAACTTTGCAAGAAAATTCAAATAAAAATAACCTGTAATGCAGTTATTGAAAAATACATTTCTCAGTATGTGATCTTTCCATTCTAAAATAACATAAGAAGCAGAGTAACCACATAACCATCATGCTTTAAACTAATAAATTATAATTGATTTTATGCACACAAACATTTCCATTTAAAAAAAAAAAAGAAATGTAAAAGTCATATTTGTGCAACGTGCTGTGAGTCTCATGATCATTTATTTTTCTTCCTCTCCCCTGTTCTCCTGTATATTTTTTACTGTAACTTTTTCTTTTTTTTTTTTTTTTTTTTTGTCATGTGATATATGGAAGAAGTACTATTAGTATGGAGATATATATCCATAGTTTCATTGTATGTACACAAGCACATCACTCATTTGCATAAGATGAGGTTTTTCCAACTGACACAGGAAGGTAGAGTAGCTGTTGTATGTGTCGCATTTAACTTGCATAAACTTAGAATCACATAGGCACATGAATATTCAAATAATGACACAGGTAAAATTTCTGAGGTTTTAAACATTCAGCAGAGTTTCAAGAGGCGGCAGTATAAAACAGACCCCTAGTTATGAACATACAGCTAATGGAACAAAACAGGATTATCTTGCTTATTCTCTTCCTACCAGACAAATACATACACAAGCATACATGTAATCCTTACAAGATTGTCTAGCTCCACTATCAGCTAATTTAGCTGTTTCTAAATCTTAAACATTATCTAGTACCAAAGCAACCAATAGATCTGTCTAACAGTACTGTGCTCATCTCTAGGAATATGAAAATATTACTTCAGGAGTATAAACTAGAAAAAGAATGCAAGTGTTATTTCCCCAAATTCAGATCCATTAGTGTTTTATGGTAAAGATAAATACTGAATCCCCTAACAGTCCAATTGTGCTTCAAGCAATTCAGTTCTGAAGGTCTTAATAATGTATGTAGTAGCATTTTAGCAATAATATTGATCTCACACTATTAAGGTTTGCAACATTTCTATAACCCGTTACCTTCCTGCATATTAACTCTCGCTAGCAGAAAGGACACTTTCTCTGTTAACTTCTGACAGATACCAACACAAAATGTGACTCTACCTGCTACAGTGTCTGGCTGACTGTGTGATAATGTCAATCAATAAAGAAAACCACTTTCTTACATAAAACTAGACTATTGCAAATTCAAATATCATATGAGGAAGTATCTTAATGCTCATTAGTATTTTTCTGAAAGAAATTCAATTACTAACAGATAGTTCATGGATAACAGTAGCTACATCAAACTGCTGTTTCTGACACTTTATAAAGGAACGGTGGTTCGGTGACACCAGAATGCATTTCTAACATTAAGAGTTGGTCAACGTGTACAGCAGGTCATCACAGACACTACTGAATCATAAAAGAAAGACCTGTCAAGTTTCAGATAAGGCTGGCACTTGATGATGATAAATTATTTATTAAGTGCTCTTGTTGAACCATTATGGAAATCCTTTCTTCTTCCTTCATCATCCATTCAACTCAAGAGAATATTACCTGCTTGTTTTAAAAGATCTAGCAAAGGAAAATACATTTTCAGAACAGCAAACAATAATGGATGTCAATACAAAAATACTAGATAAGGAGAATTCAGAGTTACAAATGATAGTGCTATTTTCACCAGCAATGTCAAGACTGCTAGGGATAATATATCTTGTGAGAGATCATAATTAGGTGAACAAAGAAAATGTCAGTGTAAAGTACTGAGAATACATGTGTATTAAAAATATCAGTGACGTAGTTGTACCTCTTTTACACATAATTTTTCACTGAATTTCTAGGATTTCCTATGAACACTCAGAAGTTGATCTATCTAATTTCTCAGACAAAATGAGGAGAGGTTGGAAATCATTTGAGGATATCATGGAATTTTGCCCTTCCAACATGAACCCATTCTTCAAGAAGTCTTTCTTGCCCATGCCAGCTCCTGAAATTGGGGTTGTGCATACATTTACCTAACCACTTCAAAACCCCCAAGAAGTTCATCTCCACACATATCAATTCATCTGGGTATTCAGCTGATGCTCAAATAATTCAACAGTGAAACAACAAATTTTATGAACCTAGAAACACTTCTAGCAGTACATATGGATGCCAGAGGATTTTGGACACCCACAGTGTAAGCCTCTGACCAAATATATTAACAGAACATACATATGTATTATCAATCACAAAGATACATAAGATTTACCCAAATACAGAAGATTATTTTGAAAGTGAATTACCAATTTATTACTTTTCAAAGATAAATATATGTATACATATATGTAACAAACGTCCCTCACTTCATTAAAAATAACAGCCTAGTTCATCATCCTATCCCAGAATTGCAGTAGCAAACTTTTAAGCTTCTCTAGAATACTGTATCTTCTAATCTACTAAAAGCAAACTACTGAAATATATTGAAAGCAAACAGGAATATAGCACACAGTATCCATTAGTGCATTAATACTACATGAACCCATTATATCGCTTCCACCTAATAATATCATTAGGTAATTATAGGGTGCTAGGAAATCAATAATTTCTAAACTTCAAATAAAATAAGAGGCAGTATTTACAAACTTTCACAGTAATTCAGATTTAAAAATAGAACTATGATTCTATATATTCTGTGTATAGATTTCTAGGTACTCCATAAAATAAGAAAATGTTTGCTTCTTCAAATCACTGTCCCAAAAGCTCCTATCCCAGATGCTCATTGAGTGTCAGAGTCATTCAGCAATTCTGATGAAGACCAGCCTATATGGTGCACTAAAATTTGTAGCCATTCTGCAAATGCTACAAATGCTTCTGTACGCTTCAAAGACTTTTGGTTTACATCAGCCCATAATTAAGATCACTTTCAATGAAAAGCAAACCTATGTTACTTGGTATGCTTAAGTATGAAAAGAAAAGCTGAGAAAGAAAAAGAAAGCTTTTAAGAAAAAACTTACCTCCACTCAGACATCATAGAATTTTTCAGATCTAGCAACAAGATACTTTGATGATCTTTTTCACTGAATGTATAAGGATTGTTTTCCTACAGTTTTTGTTATTATGATTGTTATGTTTTTTAATTTCTTTTCATTGTTGTTCTTACACAATTAATATGGTATCATTTTGATGGGATTTTCAGCATCTAAATTACATGGTAAGATGTCTGTGTTTTGAATTTCTGAGTTAGCTCCGTGAAAGAGGCAGATATTGATAAATTTTAATTAAATTGATAGTATCACTTTAAAAGCCAGAAACAACTAGAGTATAAAGGACACAAGTAATAACAGACTTTAGAAGGCTTAGCAACTTTATAATCTTGCCAGCTTTGTGAAAGAAACTGCTTCTGTGAAAACATGTATTCTCTATCTGATTGCTTCTATAGCACATTTAAAGAAGGTAAGTCACTTCTGTCTTAAAAGAGGATTGTGTGTTAAGGTTCCAGCAATACAATTCTGTTCTGCATGTCAAGATGAGAGGGCTGTAAACACTTCCTACTGAATTAAATGACTTTGCATTTCATATTCTTTTCTCCTCCCAAAAAGTGAGCTGTTTTTGTGTTAGATTCCATGCTATAAAATGAATTTCTACTTAATTACATTGTACTTGCAGTTTAATTACTACAATTATTTAAAAAATATTGCTAGCTAAGAGAGTTTCAGCCTTGTAAACAGGTGGGTTTCAATCTTTCCTACTGAAAATAGGCAGTGCATCACCATCTATACATCATTTTACATGCAGCTGAGGAAGTAAGCAGGCAGTTTTCAAAGACATATAGATCCTGTCACCGTACATTAAGGTGTCACCAATGGAAAGCTGGACATTTTGAGGTTTTGAATGCACATTGACTTTCAAAAACTTCTGACAAAATGACAAAATAGGTATACCAGTTAAAATGGTACAAAAGGACATTTGCAATGTAAACAGTCTGGCAACTCTAGACCTTTACTACAAGACATCAACTGCCACAATAAGGATTTTTGAGATTTCCATCAAATTCTCTTAAATTAAAAACAGTACATAAAACCTTGACACAAACAAACAGCCATCAAAAGCCCACACTGCTAGACATCTTGCCCAGAATCTCCACATCTTCACCTTATAGACAGAAAATCCAATTGTTCTCAAGTATGTTGGAAGTTAGGCTACTACTAAAACTGATTACATGCATCTGAAGCCAAATATTAGACAACAGAGGCAGGGGACATAGGTCTAAGTTAGGCTATTTGAATCTGAGTATCTAGTCCACCACAGAACACAGATCTTATTTAACTTTATCCAGGATATGGAAAATTTTCTTTAAAACCATGGCAAATTGAGCAATAACTCTGCACTTGCATTAAGCTTGGAGATCTGCTATTCATATTTCAGCCTACAAGAAAGGCTTATGTGCTTTAAAACTCATCTAAAGTTTTCCAACCCTAACATTAGCTCCTATAAGTTATTGTAAGGCTTGGGCTTGGGCTTGTCTACTTCCTTAAGACCATCATGCCAATAGCAAAGCTCCATCCCGTAAAGCTATTTAGGTCTTCAAAAAGTATTCTAAAATATTCATTCACCAAAAGAACCCACTTCAAATTTCACTCATCAGACCACTAACAGGAAGTAAAAGGGATATTGCATTGTACTCTTCTTTATCCGGTACAAAGATGGGGGAATTTCCTTTACAGTACTGTAGGAATCTGTAATAATTTGACTGCCTTCCCCCTTTTCAAAAGTGAAATACTCATATGAAATGATACCTGATGTGCTCATTCCTCACACTCATTCAACAGTTGTAGCAGAGGGAATTATAATTTGCTGTGTATTTTATCATGTTTTTGTTGCTGTTGTTTTAATTCTTTCTTCCTCTATATTTAAAGGGATTCAGACTGTTATCAGCTTTTCTTATTACTAATGAAATAATGTAATATCAGTAAATGCTGAACACCAATATAATTTACTTTGGTTTTGATGCTATCAGATTTTAAAGTTGAATTACAACAGAATGGGTAGGGCTTCCATTTACTAATCATTAAATATAAATGTATACTTACAGAAACATACATTTATTCTTATTGAAAGTGTGAGTTAACCACAAATATTTCCTTTGTCTAGTATCAGTATTATGGATATAAACATATCCATATTTTTATTTTTTTATGGCCAAGAAAGCATCTTTACATATAGGAAATTTTCAGCACTCCTTTTAATGTAAAAAAATAAAAATAAAAAGAGTAAGAATGTAAAATCTTTATTTCCATGCATTAGTTACACACTACTGTAATAATTATGCCCTATAACACAGAACACTAAGGTATCTGGAGAGAATGCTCTACATCAGATATATTTGAGCCATACTGTACAATATCCTCTTCACCCATGAAACGTATGAAACAAGTGTTTCTGTCTCTGCTCATCTGGAGAGGTCCCTATTCAATTTACATTTCTTTTTCCATACAGTAGCACTGTGTGTGAATGCTAAGCTAACAAGGCTTAAAATCTCAGAGATTAACCAATCACCAAACCAAATGCTTATACATCAGCAAGTGACAAGCCTGAAAAAGAACACTAAATATGGCCAAAACCTGATTATCAAGTTTTAATCTGTACTATCTCTACTTTTTATGAAAAAGTTCTATGAATAAATTTGCAGAGTTTACAGAAGGCAATCCTCCAAACAAATGCTGAGAATCAAACATACTTCAAAACACTGGCATGGTAATTTAGCTGTTGGACTCCCATTAACTTTGAGGAAGCATAAGAAAAATTCTGCATGCTGCTTTTGAAATGCAGGAGTGGGTGTACCCATATTTACAACAGGGCTTGAAATGTTCAGATGTCAAGGCATGTTTTCCCCCCCCTCCACTCTTCTACATGTTCTTTGAGCCTCAAGAAATAGTTGAAACAGTACTGAAAAACAAAAACAAACAAACAAACAAAACAACAACAACAACCACCACCACTACAAACGCACGCAGAATTCAGCCTCTTTTTCTGCCACATATCATAAATACTGTGGAAGCCTTAAGGTGCTCTTTTTTTTTCTTTCCTTTTTTCAGTAACAAGCAGGATCCAAAACAGAGAGGATGACTGGAGATTCTTAAAGGACTGTTGCTATGAGACACCCAGCCAAACTCTGCCAGTACTGGAGGTATGGATTGTTTGGATAAACACAAATAACTGATGCTGTAATTTGGTTCCAAATACATGAAAAATACATGTTTTCTATGTTGTCTGTCAGTGTTCTACTGCACAAAATAGCACAAAATGATATGATGATCCTCATCTTTAAAACACCTTAAAGTAAAATTTGAACTCTATATCCAAGATGATAATTATGATGTTATCAAAACTACCACCTTCTCCTTCGATTTTCTACCAACAAGTACTCAATTCACATTTTCTACTCTCCCAGTATACTTGCAATAGTCAGGATTGTTTCCTATACTGCTTTCAAAAACGAGCAGGTTTATTTAAATTCTAGTGCCTATTTAGAAATTCCTAAAGAAGCACATCAAGAAAATCTGCAGAACAAGGTTTTAGTTGCATTTTTGCAATTTTTTTTTTTTTTTTTTTGAATCTGTATTTATTCTAGCTGTGGTCCAACAAAATATAAAACCACTAAATACAAACTGAGCTCCAGTTGTGTAGAAGTATGGAAGAACTTTTCTGTTTTCCACGTCCATTGTTTACAAGTATTCATACCTGAACTACAAAAATGCAGTAATGCAAGTGCTGATTAAAGAATTAAAGGGAATGGGTAGATGTACTTTGCTATGCGACTTAAGGTTAATAAAAGCATGTATTTTGTGTTAAGGCCTGTAAAAAGCAGTAATGTTTACACCAAAAACACACTGAAGCTTAGGATTTAATTTCAATCAATCAATCAATAAGTATATCTTATTGTCCTCCTCTGAAAATCAAATATGCTTTAATACTTTAGAAGCTGCAGTAGCAATCAGTTACCGGAACTTCAGTTCCAGTTAAGTTACCACCTAAGTTGATCAGCTGACTTCACCACCGGAGCTCGAGGCCCAGCCTACTATTTCTTCACTGGTAGCCTCAGGGGGACACTAGGCAAGTATGTTCTTGTCTGAACACCATGTAGTCTGTCTACACACAACTTCAACTGAAGTGACTCTCCAGTTTACCTTATCTCCTATACCATTCATCAGCAGATCAAGGTAAAATTAGACATAGCGATTAAACTGTTCAGTGACCGCTTCAATTGATCACACAAATGCACTTTTAGATGACAATTTTGTTTTGCAGACAAAAATGATATGCAGATAGTAGACACTCAATGCATCAGTCACTTCTCATATATCAAATGTAAGGGCAGATTTGCTCAAAAAACAAAACAAAACCTGAATAAAAATAACATGGAAAAAAGAAGTCACAAAGTTAAACAGAATTGCTGTTCTATTCCAATTACCAAAAGAAATCCAGTGATTCCTTCACAGAAATTTCAATAATCATTGTGGTGAAGTGCAATCATCTGTAAGAACAGACTTGTCAGAAATCTATTGAAGAAAGTTGAAAGGAAGAACCTGCCTCCATAATCCAAGCTGCATTAGGTCTGTGCTGAGTCCCAAAGGGGATAATTAGGTTTGGAAGTCTAATCATCCACTGTAATAGAATAGCCTTTGTTCTCATCAAGCAGGGCTTGTTTCAGCTCATCATCTGAGAAATGGGAATATTTGATGTCAATAATCAATTGACCTAAAGAAAATATTTTCCACTTCAGAAACTTTATTTTTTGAAAACAAAATGGCTCTCCTCCCCTCTCCATGCACCAAATACAGATATTTGCAAGGAACATTTAAAACTGAGTCTTCAAATCCTAATGATTTCAATGCATTGCATAACTGATTAGAAAATAGAAGTATAGATCACACAGCCCCTGATTGTGTAATATGTAAGCATGACTTAATATGACTAGATTTGCTGTGATTCTGCCATTCTCAAACATAAAAACAAGCAAACAGAACAAACAAAACTAACGAGTATAAACATTCCTGCTACCACTCTACCTCAGCCTGGTCAGGCTTACTTGGAATACCAATTAAAAGCAGGAAAACTTTAATTAAACACAAGATTTTCCTCTGGGTGTGGACTCTCATGTAACAGAGTATCTGCTGAACAGAAACATAAGTATACACACTGTGTAAGCCAAGATGATGCAAGTTTGTAGCAAACTTGAACCAAGTGATTTTCAACACAAGCTGTCTGTCCACCAGCATTAAGCCTACCATCCAAGTCCCATGGATTTCACGTTGTAACATGTTCAAAACAGACATGGGAAATTCAGAAAGCAGTTGGGTACCTGCGCTCCAAGGACAGACTGAAGACGCAAACTGAACTCCTACATGTAGTAGCCAGAAATACTACTCATACAAAACTAAAAACTGAAGTTTCTAGATATTCCTTGAGTGACAGATATGTAAGGAAAAGAGAAGAAGTCAGTTGTTTGCAAAATTCTTCTACATTATCGATGGGGACAAGAGTTTCTAAAAATACTGTATAGTGTTGATTTAAAAAATAAATAAAAATTGCTCAAGTTTTTATGGTTGTGATTGCTGTTCCCTAATCGAATCAATCTCCTAACTATTGAATCTGACCCACAAAAATCAATGACAAAAAATCTGAGCTGGAAGTAACTGTTGCTTAAAGGTGTTTCTCAAATCTTTAATCAAGATCTCCACTGCTGTGAGAAATATACTGTAGACTGATTTAATGGGAATTGCTTGAAAGCAATGCATTCTTTAAAGCACAAATTTCCACACCATTTTATAAATGAGAATACATATATCTCCCTAAATTGTCTCTTTCTCTCTGGAAGTGAAAATTTAAACACAAATAAAAGGCATGTTTGAAATTCATTATCTCCTAAATTTCTGCACTTCTACTATACCAATGAATTTTATTCTGAATACCAAAAAGAAGAGATACAATGTGTGGAAGATGCACTCAATAAAAAGCAGGAAAGCAATGATCTGAATTTCCCAAAGATTATTTTTTGTTGTTGTTCCTGTTTTTGTTTCTCTTTTTGTATGTTTTTCCCTTTTGAATTCTTAATAGTTATTTATTCTCGTAAAACATTTATTTAATCACATTTATTATTCAACACTGGTGCATGATATACCGCACTGCTAAAAGAACTTTTTGAACAGCTCCAGCTTACATTGGATAAGTAACTTTTTCAGATGGCACTGTGGCAACAGACGCTTTTTAGAATAAATAAATCCAATTTTAAATTTAAGACATCAGAGAATCAGTTTATTTTTTTTTTTTTTGGTTGTTCGTTCGTTTTTTTTTTTTTTGGTTGTTTGTTTGTTTGTTTTTTGTGCAGGGGTTGTTTATTTTTATTTTATTTAAATTTACTGAATAAATAAATAAATAAATCAGCACCCTCCCTGCCGATAACAAGGAATTATTGTGTGAGATCTATCTTCACACTAAAAGCATCTGCACATTAGAGCTCCTTCTCTGAGAAGAACCATCTGTAATCAAAACTTCCTTTCTTGTAATATGTGGTATAATTCACAGAACGGGAAAATGGACTTCAATCTTAAAGCACCACAATGGTTACATGAAGTTGGTTTCAGAAGAAAAATCTAGTTCACATTTAGAGAGATCACTTGCTCATCCTAGATCTGATGCTGAAATCAGTATCATATAGGCAACCGGCTCAGGTCCTCTTTTTATAGCATCACCTTTCTCAATTTTATGAAATTCTTATTGCATCACCTTGCAATAACACACTGCCTCATCAGTGTCCTCCTGTGTTCCTAAATCATGTCAGTCACCGAGCTACTAAGCAAACCTCAAAAGAAACCTCATTCACAGCTGATACACTAAGATTAGTTTGCTTGACTGAATTCTGAAAAGCATCCATACAGCAGAAAGCAAATCAAACATGTGTTTCTCAGATTAGAACACTTCCAAAACAACACAATAGTAACCAATGTTTTCTTAGAAATCATCTTCAACACTTGGTTAGGTGCTCTTCCTCCACTGACTTGCTCAATGACAAAGGTAGGAACAAATATAAAAACAAGCACATGCCATTCAATATGCCAATCTTGTATACAATATGTTGGTTTTTTTATTTCACTGCAAATTTGAACATTAAAATGTGTTCATGCAACATGAAATTTGTATTTTTATGTACTCAAATCCATATTTAAGCTGTATCAGGTCAAACTGAGCTGTATCTCTTAGCAAATAGTGGACTTTCATGTAAGTTAATATCATCACATCTACCTGACTAGAAACAATGAAAACATTTCCCAAAAATAAAAACCAAGAGCATCCATCATCAAAACAACTGATATCATAAGAAAAATAAACATTTTCCAATACTTCATGCTAGATCTGGACACAAGTAATGTGGCCTATCAAATACCTCATGTGAAAATAAACAGCTAATAGACCTTTCAGGTTTTTTTTATACCTATTCAACATTGACTTCACAGGCTTAATCTACCACTAAATGTTTTTTAAAAATATAGATATAATTGTACATAATAATCAATTTAATAATTTTAAATACAGACACCTAATAATAACAAAGTATTTACTTTCAAAAAGTGATAGGGAATACAGCATCCACTTTTAGGTCTTATATTTTAGCACATATCTTAAGTTAACATGACATTAAGTTAAAAAGTGCTTTGAAGTTGCTGTGAATTTTATCTTTCTACATGACTATTTTTAGCAGGTAAAAATATAAACAAATGAGAGGGTTTTTTGTTTGTTTATTTCTTCATAACTGATTAACTTAGCTGACAAGAAGGCAAAATATCCAAACTCAAAGACTACTGGAGCTGTCAGTTTCCTCCTGCCATCAACCCCACAAAGACCAAGGAGTTCACAAACACAATTGTAGCATGAGACTAGAACAGTTTTAAAAGCAATGATGTAGAAGACAGAAATAAGATGCATTTCCTTACCTACTGCATTCTTCCATCAGTTCTCCACTTCCTGAGTTCATGATGCTGATTCAGTGATTTCAGCTGCAGCAAGCTTTGCCCACTACACTGGTGCATGGGAAGCCCCTCTTGTACTGTCACTTGTCTGGCTGGCTCTCCCCACCTGCACAGGTAAGTCCCAGCAGCATGCTTCTTACCAAGATTCCTTGCTTTCAGAATGTGTGCTCAGAGAATCCTTGGCAAAGAATCTTCCAAGGAGAATCAATGCAGCCTAACACATGGCAAAAGAAAAAATATTCCTGTCACAAACTTTCAATTTTTTGGTATATATTTATACTTATATTTATATTTTGATATTAATAAAGTTCTGAAAATGCAATATTGGTCCATTGCCTACAACATCCAACAAGAATTGTGTTAGGAAGGACACAAAAGAAATGGGAAAATACAAACAAAAAGTAAGGAATGAGTTGCTTATCTCCTCTAGAAAAGGTTTTTTTTTTCTTTTTTTTTTTTTCCTCCAAGTATTCTTCAGGGCATACAAAGTTGGAGTTCATGCAGCTCCAACATCTAGATTAGTCAAGTGGTAAGGCTTTGTAACATATCACTTGGCTTAATATTCAGATTCATGAAAGCTGTGAACATTCGCAAGCATATGCAAGAATGCTGTGGAAGACTCAGTACTCTCATATCCAGAAGCTCATCTCAGCTACTCCTTTTTCTGATAGAAAGGGAGAAGGCTATTAAACCACAACTATTTGTTTGTTTTTTCTCTTTTCTCAATGTACACATTCTTCTTCATCTATTTGCTCCCAGTTTATCTCTTTCATTCAAAAAGAAAGTATATACAATATGAAAGGTCACTCTACAGAACAGTCATTTATTTTAACAGGTCCTAAGTTCATGTCTTTTGCATTTTTCCACAGTATAATAGTACTTAGATTCACTCTAAAGTGAAAATGTGGTAAGGCTGATAAAAATTGAATTTCTCAGGCTAACGCGAGGACAGCTCAGAAGTAAAACCTGCAAGCTTAGAGCAGCTTAACTCGAGGATACTGCCTAAGTGCATACATTGAAGAAGCCACAGGTTATTTCCGATTCACATCACTGTCATTGCCAGGGATACCTAGTAATAGTATAAACTAGAACTAACATTGATTCCTTCTACTCTTATAAGTTTTCCAAAAATTTAATTTCACTTGAAAAGGATTACTAAAATCAATTCAACATTTCATGCTCTTGAGCCTACAAGAAAACAAACATTATTTTGGTACTTTTATGTAACACGAATTCTGGTCTACTTATTTTCTAGTACAGAATTATTAAAACAAAACAAAACCCTGCAAATCTGTACTGAAGTGTTTCCTTCCCTACAATAAATTGTAGGTCTGAGCCACTACATAAATTTCACCTATTAAATATGAAGAAAGTATGGACAGAATAATTAATATATGGAACATGTATCTCCAGAGAAAAAGCCAGGAATTTTATCAGAAGTTAGAGATGAACTGATTCTCTTAAATCTCAAAATTCTGATTCTCTTATAAGGGAGAGGCCTCAGCTCCTTAACATAAAAAATGAATATACTGGGAGTTACCCAGTATTGAAATATTTAAGGCTGTTGAACTAAAATGAGAAAAATTAATTTAAAGTAGTCCATTTTTTATTATCATTTTTATGTTTATACTCTTTTAAGGAGGAAGAGCTATTCAATGTTTTAATAAAAAGAAAATGTATTTTAATAGAAAACAAAGAGTCTTGATTCAATGATTTTTTTAAGAGGTTAAAGATCATCAAATTCTTTTTAAAGAGTAATACAAATAAGAGTTGCCATGGCTATGAAATCAAAATATATTCTTCCCTACTCTCTTGATCAAAAGTACTTGTATTTTACACTGCATTTGAAGGCATTTCAAAATTAAAAAAAAAAAAAGATTCAATGTGTATTACTAGTGTAATTACTCTTTAAATTTTCATTATGAGGCAAAAATCCAAATCTCTTGGTCCCACCTCTCAGTGATTATTTAAATTAAAATCCCCAGTGAAGCTGATAGGCTACTTTTATGAACAGACATGAGTCGTTTTTCTCCATTAGTGAATGATCTGTACTGCAAGATGGTTTTTGGCTGAATTCAACATTCCTTAAATTTAGTGAGTTATTACCAAAATAAAAAACAGCCTGTTACATTTTAGAGGAGAGAAGGGAGAAAAAAAAATAGAAAATAGGCTGCAGGGAGTTATCAAAGCCTATCTGAATATGGAAGCTATTGATTTACCTTTTTGCTGTGACCCCACAATCTATGGTTTCATCTGTTTACTCAGCTTTAAATTAAATCAACAGCACAGCACAGAAAATGAGTCATTGAAAGAGGTAAAACTTTGACCTCATGAATATAAAAAGAGGACTACAGGCTACACGCCTGGAAGCATCAGCTATGGAAATCATGGTCTGGGCACAATTTTAATCATGAAAATATTTTCTGGACAGGGACCATCATGATACAGGTGAGCTTCTTACACATTGACCAGCACGGGCTGGAGACTGTAATTGTTTTTAGAGAAGTTTAACACCACCACCATGTAACCTACAGCTGCTGGGACAGCAATTCACACCTTTTCCTCAGGAAAGCTTTGCAGGAGCCTTTTCCTCACAACACTGGTTTCCCAAGGGAGCAAGACACCACGCTGACCAAGGAGAAACACAAAAATCACAAGAATGAGAAAAAGAAGGCTAATGAAACAGTATAATTACACTGGAAGAGCAGGGGGATAAGCACTGCAGGCACCCACAGCACCCAGCTGCAGTATAGGAGGCAGAACCAGCAGCTGCTGCCCGTCAACCATTAAAGCTTCCAAATCATTCTGGGTTGCTAGGCAGACTTTTGCTCAGAGCTTCTCGCATTCCTGAGGCGCCCACCGCATTCAGCCAATCCTGTTCAGGCGGAGGGAAGTGATTTTTTCTGATTGGTGCATTCAAACTGCCCTCAGCATGGGCTGTTCCTGTCCAGCCCTAAATGAAGGTGGAGCAGCCAGTGGAAAAGTCTGGTGTCCTCTTCTGGAGGAGAATGCTTGAGATGTAAGCTACCTGGCAGTGCATCTGCAAGCAAAGCAAAGTATGGAGTGGTTGCTTAGCTTCCTTCTGTCAGACAATCCTCCCATTACTTGGGAAAGCTGTGCAGATGCTGAGTGCTGCTGACACGAGTCAGTTTTGCTTTCCCTCCTTTGGGTCGTCTCTGTGGTGCTTTGGAGACAGTTTTTAACTTGGAAATATTTGTGGAAATACCGAGATCCATCCATCGATCTGCTCTAGATGAGAAAGGATAAAACACCAGGTAAATGTGTGTAAGAAGGCATGTGTTTTCAAAGGAGAAGATTGCCATATGTCCTGCAGCACAGAGAGATGCAAGAACTGCTTCAGTAGCTGTCTGACGAGCCCTTTGTCCCACCTTGTCTCCTGCTCATCTCTCCTCCCCAGATTCAGAAACATCCAACCTGCAAACCTATTGTGTCCCATAAGTGAAATTTACCAAACCCAGAACAAAATCGAAGTGGCTTCTGACAGAGAACAATATCAGAAAACTCTAATGATAGGTGGCTTTCTGTTTTTTTTTTTTTTTTTCCCCTGAAACTGAATTTATTCTGTAGAAGGAGCTGGGATCAATGACAGATGACCAGTTCCCTTAAAGACAGAACTGTCGCTTGAATCTTTGAGGAAAAAAGGTTGGTAGAAGGATAAATAGAGAAGCTAGATAAAAATCTGCAGTTGTTAGGCTTAAAGCACAGATCATTTGTGAGGAACATAACTGCTTGGCCTTCAGGTGAAGCTTAGGAGGATTTCCAAGGCATTGGTCTCAGTTTTCTATTTGCTTATTAGACATAAGCTCAAGAGACATAAGCTTCAAGGGAAGTGGCAGAGCAGCTGCCCAGCTGCTTTTTTTTACTGAAACTGAAACCCTGTTGATAAAAGAGAAGGTACAGCTTTGGCTGTAACTTGGAATTTATAGAACATGGAACCAGAGAACTTTCAAGCAAACAAAAGATGATTTTTGTCAAACACACACACTCAAGAGTGATTTTGTTCTAATGGAGGGCTTGATGAGATGATGTGCAGTTCAAGGATGAAGAGATGGTCAGGCTGATTCCTGGCTTTCTGCTCAGTTCTCAGAGGACCAGATGTGGCCAGCTTCTCCCAGTTATGTCAGCTGTCAGGCACACATGAAATCTAGTTTCCACCATTCTGCAATCATACAGCTCCTTGGAGCTCACTTTGCTCTATCATTTCATATTTATATGCTGGTTGCTGCCTGGTTCTGAGCCAGAAAATGGCCCACTGTAGAGCTGTAAGAAGGGGCTCTGTTTCACAGGTAGACTTTTTCAGAAAATTAACTCAGCTTAAGCAATACTAATAGATAGGTAATTGTGTAGTTACAATGGAATCAGCTAATTAAAGTAATGCCAAATGGGAAATATCCAGTGTTC
The DNA here is from genome assembly GCF_038088225.1 of Cyrtonyx montezumae. Taxonomy (NCBI): domain Eukaryota; kingdom Metazoa; phylum Chordata; class Aves; order Galliformes; family Odontophoridae; genus Cyrtonyx; species Cyrtonyx montezumae. The sequence continues at coordinate 4,281,019 of NW_027071903.1, forward strand.
TGTTTTGGCAGGCAACCGGGAAAATATTATCCACTGCTTTCATGTATCCCTGAGCCATTTATATCTATAATTCCAGACCTTTCCTCTGTCTGAGTTAAGGATTAAAATCTTGACTTTATGAAAACAACGTTAACAGAAGAAAAGCAAAGAGAAAATCTTGAATTTGAGATGGTAGTTATGTTCTGAAATTGCAATCTGGGAAATGGTATCCTCCCACCCTGGTCAAATTTGATCTTACAGTTCCTCAGCACATTCTAGTTCATGGCAAAGCCAAAATTTCTTTTCAACAAACAGTTAAATCAGAATAAAATAAAATAAATAAAATAAAATAAATAAAATAAAATAAATAAAATAAATAATAAATAAAATAAATAAAATAAATAAAAAATAAAATAAAATAAAAAATAAAATAAAAAATAAAATAAAAAATAAAATAAAAAATAAAATAAAAAATAAAATAAAAAATAAAATAAAAAATAAAATAAAAAATAATAAAATAAAAAATAATAAAATAAAAAATAATAAAATAAAAAATAATAAAATAAAAAATAATAAAATAAAAAATAATAAAATAAAAAATAATAAAATAAAAAATAATAAAATAAAAAATAATAAAATAAAAAATAATAAAATAAAAAATAATAAAATAAAAAATAATAAAATAAAAAATAATAAAATAAAAAATAATAAAATAAAAAATAATAAAATAAAAAATAATAAAATAAAAAATAATAAAATAAAAAATAAAATAAAAAATAAAATAAAAAATAAAATAAAAAATAAAATAAAAAATAAAATAAAAAATAAAATAAAAAATAAAATAAAAAATAAAATAAAAAATAAAATAAAAAATAAAATAAAATAAAAAATAAAATAAAATAAAAAATAAAATAAAATAAAAAATAAAATAAAAAATAAAATAAAATAAAAAATAAAATAAAATAAAAAATAAAATAAATTAGTTCCTTTTTATGGTGCTTGCCTTCTAAAGCAAATATGAAGGGACAAATTAGATTCTTTCCCACCTTTAACCACAGTATCAAACATTAACAGAATCAGGGCTACTCAGTATATTGAGGGTTACTGCAGATACAGAAAAGTAAATGTATCCTATCCTATTGCAAGTGAAAAAATATTTAGGATGAGCATGGTGTCATGCTATTTTCAGAGGAAAACAGAAATAGTTTGGCTGGACAACAACTCTAATCGCTGAGCTGTGCATTCCACACACTTGTGATGCTGTGAAAAGCAGAGCAATGACAGAATAGATAAGTGGGAAAAAGTATCAGGAAATTTACTAAGTTCACTAACTTTTATGAAATGTGTACTGTCACGCATTTTTGTTGTGGAACAAATATGAAGTATGTTTCTTTATTGCCAATATGAAGGGGAAAAGGATTGATCACTGTCTCTGTTGACCTGGAGTGTCTTAAGCAGCAGAAGTCTTTAGAAGTAATATGATGATTTTTTTTTTTTTTTTAAAGAATCTCTTACTGGATGTAGAAAGTATAGTTTTGGAGAAATACTGGAAATCCATTTTCTCCAACTTTTCAGAGGTAGCCAGAGAAGCCATTAGTAAAACTAATGTAAGGCATAATCATACAATATCAAAAATGACTGCATGACTTAATGCATCTCTTCCATTTTTCTGTCTCCCACAATTCTTTTGATAATCTTATCATTGTGTAACCATCGCAAGCAGCATCACCAGAAGTAATGGTTAGCTATTCTGAGACCACTTTTAAATTATTCACAGCAGCTATGTTTCCATTTCTCTGACTCATTCTTTTAGAAATAACGGGAAGTAGAAAACATGGAAATGGAAGAGTTATGACATTACATTTTTAGATGAAGAGAGAGCTAAAAATTATTTAATCTATTATTTCTTTTCTCAGCAATGCAAGAAACATTGTCATCTTACTGAAAAGTTACCCACTGAAGCATTAAAAAACACCAAAATATGCTCCATGTGCACTAGCAGCTTTTCTGATAATGACCAGAAAAAGAAGAAAGTGAAGATGCTTTCTAATATGAAAACAAGATATTTTATCTTTTTTTTTTTTTAATTAATTCAGCTCTTCAGAAAGAGTAGCCTCAAGAGAGCAGTCTTGACAGGTTCCCTTCAGTGTGTCATGTACAGGGAGAATATCTCTGTCCCCAAAAGAAACAAACACACACAAAACTTTAGTACTACTTTCTCCTAAAAAATAAAAATAAAAATAAAATAGAAGTAAGAAAAAAAATCAGAGGTTACCAGATGATTTTTTTTTTCTTTTTCACTGCATTCTTTTTATCACAGATCTCAAAGAAATATACAAAGGTCAGATTTTTAATTCTTATTTTAAGGATGGGACCAGGGCACAAGGGCAAAAGTCTTGGCAAATAGCTCCTTGCAAAGAAGCAGAATTGAGGCCAGAATCCCAAAAGCTTACACACCAGCTCACACTGTCACCCAGAAACTGGGTGACTTTAAGAAGAGAATATATTTTCAGCAACGTATGTCTTTGTCTCCATTACAACTAATTTTAATTTAAAAATAGTACTTGAACAAATAAGTAAACTAATATTTCTAGAAGGCAGAAGTAAGGGAGAAGAGAACAGATATGAAAAAGGGATGGACTGCAGCACATCTGCCATAAGAGTACATTCTGAAAGATGTCCTCCAAAGGTTTTTTTTTTTTTTATGTTGGCTTCAGGGCTGCTGCCCCATATAGAAATATAGATAAATAAATTCAATAAGTAAATAAAGCTTCTAAAAGAATGATCTGTCTGAAGATCTCTATGGTAATAAACCATTGGACAGAGTGTCTTACACAATCTTTCAAAAGCAATTCAAAATGGCTTGGATGCAAGCCAGCTGGACTGGAAGTTGGCTGAGGAACTGCAAACAAATGGTGATGTTACACAGTAATGTATCAAGTTGTCCATTCAGACACCAGAAAGAGCAGCGTTCTGTCAGGTCTTATTTAAAGTATTGCTCTGCTCTGGAATGTGACAAGATAAAATGGCACCTTCTTTCTCAGCAACTCTGATCTATATATGTATCCAGTCATACCTAGTTACTGACGAAAAATTATTCCTATTACTCCTGCACAGCCAAAATAATTTAGAGTTAACTGCCAGTATCTAGTTGCAATAGTTTGCTAGGTTCCAATCAGTTACAGTTGCAAAGCAGGTTACATAGGAGCCACTAGGGGCCTAATTCAGCAAACTGACTCTTTGTTACTACTAATAATGCTTGAGATGGAGAAAGAAAACTCACCCATATGAATCTCGGAACACAGCCTGAGTTTTCCATAGTGTCAGCTAGATCCCTCTTCTGGAGAGTAATACATTCTCTAAAGACTCATCAAATTGCAATAACAGCTGTTGAAATGTACCACCCACCACCTCAGTGTGCTAATGTCCGCTGTTTGGTCTTGACACCTTTGCTTAATCCATACTTTCATGTCAGATGCCATTTTGCTGGACTGCCCCTCTACTGCTATATGTCACCTGGCAACAAAATTTAAGGGAATACTTTTGGGAAGGTTTAGCTTCTACTGCCATACCTTCAACTTTACCTCTGACACCATGGACCAACATAATAAAATAAGAGGCATTACTTTTGGAGCAGCCCTCCTACATTGTAATTGGGTGTCCCTATTCTTAGCTACAGTGATAGTCTGTGTCTTGGAAACAGTATAAAATCCAGGAGGTGGTATTGATCTAACCTAAAATACACCAAGCTAAATTATAAATGTCTAAGCTAAACACATACAATACACTACAACGTTAAAGGTTGTAGCCTATCACATATAATGGATTTCTTGTGGTTCCTAAGTAAGCTTCAAGAATTGTCTGCTTGTAATAGAATCTAGCACAAATTAGGTATAGAGAGGAGTCCCAGTAGACTCCAAATTCTAAAATACTCTGTGCTTTTAAAAAAATATTCAGAAATCTTCCTTACAGAAGAATTAAATGAAAGCAAGAAATAAAGAAGAAATCAGAGAATGCTTTCTGAGAAATTTCAACATAATGCTATTTAACCTCACTAATAAGCGGAGGACTGACTTGCTCAATTTTAATAGATATCCTCCATACTGTTTCTAGCAAATACCTAGGAAATGGTTTCCTTCCTTTTACCACACTTTCTACAACTCCTGTGAAGTTCTTTGCAAAATTTGTTTGGTTTAAGGACTTGTTTCCATTTTGAAAACCATATTTCCCAGGAAAAGGACTTAAAGATGGCTTTTGTGCTATGGCCAACACAAAGAGAATATGCAATCTGTTCTTAATTTGCCCTTATACTCCCAAAATGTGAAATAAACAGTTTCTACAGTAGCCAAAGATTTAAAAAACAAAAGGAGAAAACTGAAACAGAAACAAATGTCCTCTACTTATTCATACAAAATGTTAGCAATACAACTAAGCTATTCCCCTTTCCTCAGGATACTTTCATAAAAACTTCTCTCTATCACAGTTCATCACACAGAACATACTGTCTGAATAAAGTCATTGTTTCCCCTTATAGAGATGAACTACTGTTAACTCTTTTTTTTTTCTTCTCTTACATACTTCTCCAAACTTTGGAAATAATTACATTTTTCATTTTGACCTGTGAAAGAAGGCTGAGACCTAAAAGCTACTAAAATGCTACATTATAATAAGAGACTCGGCAGTTTAATTAAAGCTATTATTTCTCCCAATAGACCTTGATTCTCTTATGTTCTTACACAAATCTCAGTATGACTACTGCACACTTTAAAGTTACTCTTCTGTGCTTAGAATAACCATACATTTAAATTTGTATTTTAAGTAGCACGACATGCTTCTATCACTTCAAGATTTGTACTGAAATCACGGTCTACTTTCAGGAACCCAAAAGACACTGTCATCTTTCTCTAAAGAGCACCAATTATCTGGATTATAACTGAACCTCAGTAAACTTCACCTTATTCTCCTCACTCATTGTTTGCCAGCACCCAAAGGAGAACAGCATGATATAAAAACAATTTTTTTTCTCACTAAAGATCAATAAATGTGACCAAATAAACAGATCAAATAGGTAATGAAACCACCATTTTTATAACTACCTGTCAGGTGAAATCAAACTTGGGAACACTTTGCAGTGATGTTTTAAATAACTCTACAAATATGTACTTCCATTGCTCAATTTTTCTCATTGTTAAGCACTTTTTTTTCCTAATGTCTGATTTAAATTTTTCCTTTTATGCAGTAATTTCACGCTATTGCTCCTTATTATGCCATTTTCAGTCTCTGCCAATAACACAACAGGGATTCTTGCTGCTCAATTATTTGTAGACAGTTATGTCCCTATCATAGCCCCCCCTTTGACTCCTTCTCTCTTGGTTCTGCATATCAAAGGGTGGTTCTGTCTGCAAAGTGTAAAGTATATATAATGAGATATGGTATTTATCATCCATCATTTGTGTTTGTACAAAAATGATAAAACATTTGCATGTCAAAAGCCTTTCTCCCACTTCTCCAACTGCTAGAGCAGCAAACTCAGTCTGGGCTCTGAAAGTCAAGCTGTGTTCCTTCTGCTTCATACATCATCTTTCTAATAAAAGTTCTATAGTGAGACCCAGCTGCAATTCTGCTGATGACGCATGCAACAAAATATATACCAGCTCATAATACCATTGGCTCTACAGTCATAACAGAAGTAAAAACTAGGTGTCATTCAGTGATTGTGAGTGACATGAATTAATCACCTGGGACTGAGCACTGTTGTCAGTACCTTATGCCTAGTATCTAGTAGAAGTCTTTCTTTTAGACAGTTTAATTTCTGGAGCTTAGTACTGTGTACAAAAGATTGGAGAGGAAATCATTTCTAAACCTTTTCACTGGTTTAAAGCAGTGATTCATATTTTGCTGTTTTCTCCTGAGTTGGTTTCCAACCTTTCAAAACTGTCATTAAATATAGTGCCCACTTTAACATGGAGTCTTACTGCAGGATTTAAAAAACTCTCTTCTGACATATAATAAAATAAAAAAAGAGAATTTTAACCAACAGCTTGTTGCATTTAGTTCATCTGAGATCTAACCACAATTATATCCCATGTTGTAGAACACAGGTCTTTTTTTTTTTTTTTTAAACTCTGTGCCAGGGTGAAGGTTAGCAGCAGCCATCCACAGGTAGTGTCCAAACACTGGCAAAATGATAATCCTCTTTGCTGCTGTACGTACTAGAGGCCCTGCATTATTCCCAAGTTTTCCTTTTTATAACAATGTTAGAGTCTATCCATTACTTGAGAAAATGTCCTCAACACAATTAGGAATGTTCTAATTTACGTGATTGTGTAGTCTGTGCTAAATATTAGAAGGCATCAGAAAGGTACAGACGTATGCCCTTCTTACAATGAAAACTTCATATCCTCCTTGACTTCTTTCCAGACTGTACACAGATTTACCTTCTCATGGGAGCACAGCAGTAAGCTTCCACATTTCACGAGCCAATGACTATTTACATATCTATTAGTTCTTATAATCTACTTTGTGAAACATCTTTGACTGTTGTTTTATTTTTGGTATACTGACTTAAATGGGGGATAAGAAGTCTTGTCTTCATTCGTGTGACTTATCTGTAGGTTAAATGGAAGATAAGAGAAAAAATAAATACTTGTCTCTAAGAGATTGGTACTGTAGAAAGCATTATCTAAAGCTGGAATGATCCAGAAAATGGCACTGCATGAGCTTTAACCCGCACCTAGATTTTTCCACCCTAGATAGTGCTGTGTTCAGGGTGGCTTTATACTTACTGTCAAACACAATTTGAAGTTAAACCACCTTATTAGACAACCCTATAATCAGTGAAATATTTTAGAGAGGAAACGCTGGTTATCAAATTGGAATTAAAACTCAGCAATATCCATTCTAGCAACTGCCAACAGTCACTGCAAACAGACCTTCAAGTTACTGAGAACAAAGATTTTTCTTTGATTGTTTGACAGTTATCTGTTTCATCTAATATGACTCTGTAAGGCACTTCTGTCAAGTTAAAGTTGTGAAGAATTACACTTTCCTCCAGTAATGCTGGAGCAAGTATTTCTTGTCAGAACTTGATTTTGCATTCTGAAACTCAAGATAAAGCATTATATCTTGCTTACCTAGCAAAACTAACCAAACACCACCCCCCCCAAAAAACAAAACAAAAAAAAAAGCAATCCCAAACCAAACAGCTGGTGCCTTTACAGAAACTTCTAAAGATCTTGGATATTGCTTCCTGCTATCTTACCCCACGATGAGTATATACTGTGCAGGCAGATATAGCTGTTTGATAATATGTAAGACAGTACAATCTAAGGACTCCAAGGCTTTTATCAAAGCTGATGATCTTCCTTTCCTCCTTTGGAATTCAGACACAGCTTTATAGAAAGAGAACCTTCACTAGACAAAGTTCTCCCTGCAAATTAGTGGGTTTATATTCATACTGTGCGATGACTTAGAATATTTCTATGGAACCTTTTATATCCTGCATGATATTTTTGGTGCACTTGTCACAAATTTAAGCATAAGATTAGCATGTAGACTGGACACTGGTAATTTTCCAAGTTACAAGATAACGGTATTTCTCAAAAAATTACTGACTTTCATTGGAGGTGTGAAATTAGTCTGACATAGATTAAGGTCCCATGCAAGTTAAGGTCTCTGAGGTTTGCTGACTTGTCTAGAGAATGACACAGATTGTTTAAAAAAGATTGCATAAATTACACTTAGTTCATATGAAAAGTAACTGAACATTGTTTCCCATGCACTTGATATTTTAAGTTAGTTGCTTTCTTTTTTGTTTTTTTTTCCAATTGTTCTCTTCCTCCTAAAGTGTCTAATGATACAGATGAAATATTAAAACCAGAAAAGTCTATGGGTTTGTTTGTTTGTCTTGAGTAAGCACCTGCCTCTGGCTGTCTTTTCCAGAAAGATTTGACTACAAGGAAAGTGGAATTCGTGAAAGCAGCCTTCTATTTCTCTGCCTACAAATATGCAATATAAAGAGGTCAGAACAAGCACAAAAAACAGTGAGTAACAAAAGATGATTTTATTTGGAGTCATTATGATGCAAGTGTTTCTAAAGGAAAAATAAAATATTAGGATTGGATTATTTCTTTGATAAAGAGAATATTAAAAAGTTAAAAGCAGAAAAGCAAGGGAAGCTGAAACAACGAAGCAGTGACTTAGACTTATCAATGTAGTAGATAATTTGAATAAAACAAAAACAATAGAATTTATACAAGAAATTCTTACAAATGAAGGTGCTGAAAAAATTAAATATTACAGCAAAATGTGTAAAAAAACAGTCCCTGTGCTGGTAGCTGAAGTGCTTGTACACTTAAGTCACTGCAAAAGAGCATCATTAAGCATGTTAGAAATTTGGTATATGCACTTTTAAAAACATAGCACATATATTGTCACAATGTATTCACTTATTTCATCAACATCTTGCTTGGGCTGTCAGGTTATTTAAAGTAATAGTAGTATTTTCAAAACTCAAAGATAAAATCCTTTCCTAAAGCTATCTTCTCAGATTATTGCTTCTTAAATATACTTAATAAAAACTATTACTTAATTGAGACTGTAAACGCACTACTGATTTACTTTCTATTTGTGGTATTTTAAATTTGATTGAAAACAATTAGCAGAAGAGAGAGATGCCTGTGAGCATTCATTAAAATGAGGCTTGTGGATTGTGACTGCTGAATTTTCACTGTGCATCTGGAGCTGTTTACACTGATGGCACAGTTTTTTGTCATAATAAAAAAGGCACCATTCTCTATAAAGGTTAGACTGGCAAAAAATAAAAAGTATTAAATTTTTCCAAACCTTCCCATTGAAAGAGTAGCAGCTTGTTACCCAGGGGGAGTTTCTATATCAGATGATGATGGCTCATGGACAATTTAATTTGTTGTTTAGTTTAACAGCTTGTAAATTCCTCTCCTATAAATAACATCCAGTTGTAAAAGCTGACTGCTAATGAGACGACTGACCCTAAAGGTCATGATAGCAGAATCCCCCATTGTTTGCTTAAGGATATAATTTTCATTTCATCTAACTACATTCAAGCATAATGTGATGAGAAATGAAATATATATCTATACGTATAAATAGATGTACTTTACTGGTAGAACTATACTATTAGTTTTTCTTTGAGAAAAATCTTCTAGCTTGGAATGAAACACCTTTAAGACAATGAGCTGATGAACACGTGGCTCTCAAATGGACTGTAGATAGAAATAACCACACTGAATGGTATATTAAAGCAGACAAGCGAACAAAAACAAAAGTACATGTGAAAAAAGTACGTTGTTTTTAAACAAGATAACTTTGCTCATTATTCCATCTTTTGGATATACATGTGAAAATTCAAGGTGCTTTAAATGGGCAATCCATGCCTTTTAGCTCATAGCAAACTAACATGCACTAACAAAAAGACTAAAATCAGAAGTAATACTAAAAAAATTAATCTGAAGAAAATTACAGGCTGTATCTAGGCAGATGATGCCTCATTTTTATATTTACGCATACTCCAAACTTAAGAGCTGTGTGCTCTGCATGTCCCATTTACATGTCTAAAGGTTCAGCAACAGGGTATTCAGGAATTCAAGTTCTCCATGGCAATGATGTGGGTTGAACATCTTTTTCCTCTGAATTAAAAAAAACAACGGAAAAAAAAACACCAAACAATGACCATATTTTTATTCTACTTGACACTGGTTATCTCCGAGCATAGTCACAGCTCAGATTTCTTGAGATTCTTCAAATTTTCCATTACATTGTTTTATAGAAGTCAATAAGTCATAATTAATATAACTCTTAGAAAGGAAAAACAAAGGCTGCTTGACAGAATAAAAAAATGATTACAACAATTTTCAGAAATATCTAGTTGTCCTCTTGAATTTCTAGTTCAAAATCAATCAAATATTCAAATAAGCTCAATTTCATTTTTACTTTGAAGTCATTCAACAACAGGCAAGAAGTATCACTTTTTCATTTCAAGTCTATTTTTCAGCAGAAGGGCTGATTTTTTTCCACAGCTTTTTTCTCCACATTGGCTTTTTGTTTAGAAATTGCATTGTGATGCTTCACTTATAGCACTACTACATTAAATGCAATTCCTAGACTGTTTCAGGAATTTACTTCTTACTTCACAGTTGTCTCGTGAAGCCAAGATTTTACACTACTATCCTTCTATTTAGGACTTCACAGTTCTTCTTCTGAGGACTCCTGCACGTGGTTAGCCCGCTAGTGCTGAAGCGATTATTAGTATGTTCTATTAAAAAAGGTAATTTTTAACTTTCCTTCCCAATCACCAAAAAAGCCACAGTCTAAAAACTACATCTTCAGCACAGCATGAACAAAAGTTCTACTGTGACAACAGCCAGAATAGTCCAAAAAAGATGTCACGCTGTCCATACAACAAAGCTAAAGGGAACAGTCCTCACTGTCCAAATACTACCACTTGACATATCACTTAGTACATTCAACCTTTGTCTACAAAAACTTTGCTGATGCAAGAGGTATAATAGTGTTTATCTTCTTTTTCCCTCTCCTTAATAAAAGAGCAGATCACAAGAAGATGATAAGACCAACTAAAATGAAACTTGAATTTCTCCAAATAAAACTGCTGCAAAATGAATATTTCCAATTTGTCCTATTTCACACTTTCACTACTCTGGAAACGAGAAACAGAATTTTTTGTGGACTTAAACATGAAGAGGAGTAGAGAACAAGAGGTGGAAGAACCACAGGCTAACATAGAGGCATTAGCCAAAAAAAGTGAAATTTGTCACTTTTTTCTCAATGCCATTTGACTTCCTAAAAGCTGTTTTGCATCAAAAGACTAAAAACCTTGAACTTTCACCAAGCTGTTAAATCTTGTGATTTTTAGTGAAACATTGCCAGTGATTTCCCTTCCTTTATCATTTTGAACACATGCACCTGTAGGGTGAATAACCCAAAAGAATAGTATTTAGAGAAAATAGTGAGGAAGACCATATACTTCACTAGGCTTATCTGAATGGCAAACAGACAAAATAAAGAGAGGCTCACCTTCTGCAGATGGTTGAGGTTCAACAAGTCCACAGGAGAGAGATCTCCAACAAGTGAACCTTACCCAGCAGTGATCAGCCCTTAAATGGGGTCTGGGAGAAGTGGAGCCAGACTCCACTCCTTCCAGTCACACAGGTACATTGCCTGCACCTGTGCTCCTGTGGCTGACTCAATGCTCACCTCAGGTGATCAATCAGAGGTTCAGGCCATGATTCAACAGTTCTCATACAGTACCACTTTGTTATGTTTCAGCATAGCTGTTTGGAGTCATCAATTACCTACATTTATACTACTACAGAAATCAACATACAGTATGTTCACGCCACTGAGGAAAACATGTTTCTATGCATTTATATTTATGGCAGAAATTTATGATTAAATAAAGAATTATCTGCAAACAGTACTTGAATATCTTCAGTAAAGAGTAATGGAAATATTTGTATGACAAGAATTAATTGTTCAGTGTTATTGGAGAAACCAAAATAATCTGCAAGTTTTGTGTTATAACCATTTGAATAATAGATATGAGAGAAAGCAAGGTACATTGAGAAGGAACTGGACACAGGATAAGTACTACGTGGTTTTCTTCAGTACCAAAAATTTCCATGAAATTTCAAGTCACCAGAGTTTCCCTTCAGAAAATGGAAACTAATTCTGTCCCATGCATATTTGAAGATTCTCCCACATCTTAATCATATCACCTCCTTCCTTGCAAACATTGCACTGCAGCAGTTTCATATGTCAGTTCTTGAAGATAGGAGCATATAAACAAAAATACAATAGAAAATTCTTCCATGTGCCACAACTGGATGAATCTTTGTGTAAGGGCAAGTCAGTCCAATAAAGGATTCACATCTCAGCTTTGATGACATACTGACTTGACTGTATGCAGAGGAATCTTTGCCATCCGTTGAGCTTATCTTTGTGATCCCTTTTGTACGTGCTGCAGTGGCTCATAATGGCACAGCAGAAAGACCATTGTTAGATGCTGATTTACAATATAGTTATGCAAACGATGTGATCTCTTTACAGAGCTGTTCTTCTCTTTCTTCTTAATAAAAAGTGTCTACTAGTTAAATAATAATGGCCTTGGTCATTTGGGAGGAAAAGCTGTCCAGTTGTTAGCACTTTTTAGAGTAGGAACTGTTAACTGGTTGTTCTCTGCTGGGGAGTATGTTGTTAGGTCAGAGCCTGAATTTATAGATCAGTCTTGAATACTGAGAAACCTGAAAAAGCACAGTAAAGACCTTGAGTGTTTTCACCAATAAGAAAATAAGTGTCTGTGGCTTGAATAATGCTACTTTTATTTGTAGGCTAGCAACACAGTGTAATACTTTGTCTGAAAGAATTGTACAAATGATTTTATTGGACTAATGGGAGCCCCTGGTGAACAGACCTAATTATAAAACTGCCATGGAAACATCAGCACAGTTCCCACTGATTGATAACTTCTATTTTTTCCAAAACACAAAGAACGGGGAGAAGGAAATATTTAGGTAAACAAATAACACATAAATTCATGGGAAAATGTCATACCTTTAAAAAATGTAACTCTTCAAGGAGCTACTGTTATCTCATCCTTTTATCTATAATCATCACAAAAAGCAAAGAAGTCATTTTCAGACATTCTCTCCAGGCCTTTTGTTTTTCCTTGAAACACTCAGTAATAGTAGCTAGGACCTTTTATTACACGGGACAAATGAAAAAAGAAATATGATGAAAGCAAAATTGCTATCAAGGATAGCATTTGTTACACATATGTTTCCAGGGATCAGTGTCCATATAAGGGCATAATTACACTAGTGTAAATTGAGAAGCAGGATAGTAGGCAAGCTCACTGCTGTCAGGTTTTTGTTTTTTTTTTTTTATTGTTTTCAGCTGGCTCTGTAGTGATATTGATATTAACGAAGCTTCATATTTATGTAAGAAATAGTTAGGAATCTGGAAAGATTATGGAATGTCATGTGTCTAGACAGAGGTTGTTGAATCCACTAACTCTCTATGTAATTTGTCAGCCTGACACATTATAATAAAACAGAAGACTAATAAGGTTGTCATGCACATTGTATTTCAAGGATTTAAGCGCAAACTTTCTTGCAGTTTTACAGAGAATGTGTTATTCCCTTTCAGAAGGCACACCCTTTAAATTTTTTCCTCCTCAAATAAAGCATCCTGTATTACCTGCTTGCAAAGCAGCTGAGAATGTGATAATGGCCATTTGTCCAAGAGCTCCATGTGTCAAAGCAACTCAGACAGTAGAACAGCTCCTTGCTGCTTATGCCAGACGATATCAGAGCAGGTGCCCAGCAGGGCCAAACTACCCAAGGATACATCACATTCATAGTGCATGCACTGCAGGGCTAAGCTGAAAGTTGCTGTTGTTTAGAAGTCATTCCTTCTCTATTCACCATTCCCTCAGGAACAGGAATGACTAGCCCATAATAAGTATATTTATTCTCTAGCTTGTGGGCAGCACATTCTGGATTCAGGGCATGCTCAAATCACTACTTAACTCTATGTGCTTATATCTAGAAGTACAAGTGTGTCATTGAAGTGTAAAACTTCTGAGCACAAGAATGGCAGCCCTTGCCACACGATCTCCACTGAGATTGCTTCAGAGTGAATAAAAGACAAATTCAAACTAATGTGAAAAAGAAATAATTTTAAATAGAGCAACCTTCATCTTCATTTCATCTCATTGATGTGATGCAGAAAAGATCTTTTATGATGCAAGGATGATTCTAAAATTTGTGAAGGCTTATTTCAAATGCATTTCAAATGCCTGTCCAAAGCATCTTTTAGATATAAAGAACAAGCCAGAGTCATTTTCTCATCTCTTGAGACTACCATCCCCATTTGGAATATTTTTCCATTTGGGCTGTTCCATTCTAGTGAGGTGCACAAGACTGCAGAGACATGCAAATTATTAATTTAAAACAAACATACAAACAAATCAGAATATTGGAGCAAGCAGGAAATTTTAGACTGGTTCACTTAAGAAGTACTAGTAAGGAAGGAGACAGATCATACATGTGAATGGGTGAATAATGATCTACCATTAATTAGTCAGTTGCACACATTAAACTCAGCAGAAGGATGTTCCTCAGTAAAGCTGGAGAACATCAGAACATTAAAATAATTGTAACTGAATTAGAAAAAGACTGTAACCGAAAGACAGAAATATGAAATATGGTGTTTCCTGTTATACTTTTCAGTTTTAGTGTATTTTGTTGAGTAGTTCAAGCTGTAGTCTACTCAACAACTAAGAGGAAAGAAAGCTATCTTAGTCTTACAGAACCTGCATAGATCCTAGGATCAATTTACTGTTTGATTACATTTTCTGTGTGGTCAGTTTCAGCTTTTTCTTTGAGCGAGGTCATTAAAAACATCTGTATTTTGAAACAACATACTATGTGTAACTTAAAAAAAAACCGTGAGGCTTTCACCTACCATGAAGTGGTAACTGGTGATATACATGAGAGATATAATTAAATACCTTCCCCTCAGTTCTCCTAGACTATTGACAGAATCAGTCTCAAGAAAAATTTCTTACAGTACCTCGAAACCATTGAGACTGAAGTTTGGTTATTAATTGAACCATTAATGTGTCCCTTCTCTTTTTCTAATAGGTGTGAAAATAAACAAGCTAATGCTTTGGTAACTTCCTATGAATAGAAGGGTTTATTATTATTATTATTAATTAATATTTATATGAATTAATATTTTTAATCAGCATTATAACTTTGCCTCTCACAAATCCAGTGTCTTCCTTCTTTTCTGCCTTTCCACTAAACCCAGGCAATACAAGAGGAAATGGTTCATTATGCTTTGGAAATGATTCATTGGATTTATTTTCAGAAATTTTACTATTTAAATTATTATGACAGTGTTCAATTTATTTTTCCCACACAGACATCCATAAACACAGTACCAGTACCTGAAAAAGGTACAAAACTTTCCCCTTTAAATGAAGATTTGATTAAAAATAACTTTTTATCAAGAATTCAAATGTACATCAAAACACATGTACGTACAGTTAATTTTATTTTTAAAATTATAAATAAACAAACAACAGACTTAATGGTATTTGTCTTAGTAAAATACATCTACCTGACTGCCAGAGAACAGGGTAAAGATTGGAGGGGAGTGGAGAATTGACAAGGGGAGGATTTTTTTTGTTTCTTGACACCTCCCATTAAATAAAAGGTTTGGTATGTAATACATTCTACAAGAATCTCAACAAAGCACACACACAAGCCAGAAATATTTTTTGAAAGAATAGCACATAAAATAGGACAGCACAGAGTACAAGGTAATGAGAAATTGACCATTGTTCTGAAGTATCTGCTTGGGAACTATATAAATCCTTGTTATTGATCCATGTATTACAGTGACAATTCCTACTCAAAAATTCAAGTTATTTATAGTACCATAACTTCCTTAAGCTTAAAACATATATATATGGTATATATATATAATATATATATATATATATATATAACAAAACAAGATCTGAAAACATCTTTCTTAAATCTCAAGAGGAATTAATCTTACAACATGATTCTTATCTTCTGTGCTAATGTCTTTACTCACACTTAGTTACATGCACAGTGCTACTGTGAGAGAAGAAATGATATTCAGATCTACTGATGAGACAGGATAACACTTTTTGATAAACCTGAATTTATTTATGCTGATCTAAGTAAATAACACCAAGAACACATCCATGATTCACAGTCCAACCTCCAGGTACAGCCTGCCCTCATGCACTGACTTCCATGTAAAGTCATTCCAGACTCATCTCTACATAATTTGGACTTGCTTGGAACTTGTACCAGCAGGGGAGCAAATCTCTAGATGCGTCTGAGAATCATTCCCTACCTCTTCCCACATCTATCAGAGATGCAGACTTCTTGTTGAGTTGATTCCTACTTTGCTTCTTCTGACTTTTTTTCTGAAAAATTTTAATACCCCTTCAGGTAATGGAAGACTAATTTCCTCTTTAACCTTCTCTTTTCTATGGTAAAAAGTATTTATTTTATTTTTCTGCATGATTTAAGCTCTTTTCACAGATGAACATATTATTTACATATGCAAATAAAAAGGGCATGCAGATGGTTAGATGCACACAGAAGTCATGTAATGTTGGATATTTTCAGAATTCAACTATGTAAAATCCTGAGCATTTTCAAATTTTGGAGTTCAGATCTTTGAACAAGAAACTGGAATACAGACCTCAAGAGGTCCCTCTCCAAAATACCATTTTTTAGGTTTCTATGGAAGAAATAAGAATGCTCTCTGGCACCATGATTCTGTGGTACTCACTACCTGCTAGACAGCTGTGCAGTATGGATGCTTGCTTATAACTCACAATCCTGTCCACTGTCTGCATATCACACTGAAAATTCATTGTCAAACAAGTTCAGGCTTAAACCTAGAGCTTCAAGAAAAATTCTGAATTGCCTCTCTTTTCTAGTGTCAATATTACATCATCAGGATCATTGCAGTTCTCCCTGGTATGAGAACAGATTAGTGTCGGCAGGCAAACCCATCCGTTTTTGAGGATGGTCCATTTTAAACAGCAGAAAGAAAAAAAATCCTCAGATATATTTCCTTCAGGTTCCAATGGGGAAAAAAACCCAAAACAGTAGAAATATCAAATCAGAGATGAAATACATAAACATCAGAAATAAATAATATAAGGACGTTTGATTATCTCTAGCCTTTGGGTGAGAAGCAACCTGAAATACAAACTCTGTTTGAAATTCAGTTAAATGACCAGATATATTTTTGCGCTCGAACTGACAGTGGCAGTGATATGTTTTAAAACAGGAAAAACAGAAGTTGCTGGTTTTACAGATAAGAGCAGCAAATAATATAGCTTTAGCAAGTTCTCTTATTTTCTAATAGTTAACTCCCTAGAATAGAAATACTGGTTATAGTTGTGTAAGCTGGACTTTTACTCCTGCTTATGAAGACACAGTGTCAGGACATTGAACGTTCATGCTTAAAATCATTTTTCAAAAGTTGTTATTCTC
Source organism: Cyrtonyx montezumae (assembly GCF_038088225.1). Lineage (NCBI taxonomy): Eukaryota > Metazoa > Chordata > Aves > Galliformes > Odontophoridae > Cyrtonyx > Cyrtonyx montezumae. The sequence goes on from NW_027071903.1 coordinate 4,298,106, forward strand.
TCCCATATTCTACATGCATACTCCCTCTCACATTTTAGTGTGTTTGAGAGAAATAAATTCTTGTATGTTATTCTCTTTTATTCTGCTTTCTGCTCTGCTACTCATGCCAGAAATCACTACATTCCCAATCTGATTTGGGTTTTACTGCATACACACTAAAAACAATTATATTCAGACTCAGATTGCAACACAGTGATTTGATTATAAGTAACACCTTATGTTTTAGATGTTCATTCACTTTCAACTCTTGTACATTATTTGAATTCTCACCAGCTGACTAGTACAATTTTGAACATTTTCAGCTTACACTGCACTACAGAATTGTAAAGCCATTGAGTAAAGGCATGGAAGTCACAATGATATATGAGACTGCCAATGTAACAGCAGTAGCCTCCAAGTTTGAAGCTTATTCTCTACGTTTATGTCCTCAGAGAAAATCATTGTTGTGCTGAGGGCTTGAATGCTGTGGGTTTAAGTGTTAATTAAGTGGTATACAGGTCTCTGTCTTTTTCCTTGCACAGGGGAAGTTTTACCAATTCAGCTGGGTGAACTAGTCACACACCAGTTGGATTTTTGGGGGTAGTTTTGTTGTTTTCTTCTAGCTGTACCCCTCTTTCATCATTAGCCTATTACAACTACTAGAAACTTGATAGAAGGTTTTACGTGAGCTATGAATATAACCACATCCTACATGTGCTGAAAGGTATTCCTAATTTGAATTTCATCTTTGAAAAATAATAATGAAAACATAATTCACTATTCTCTTACTTGATTGTGTATTACATCAGGTCAAGATATGTTGTATTGTGTCTGACTTGTGCCATAGATGTTTTTTTTTCCTTGATCCTTTTATTGTGCTTCACATTTCCTGTAAAAACAGTCAAAAAGCAAATACCAAAATGCAAATTGGTGGTTAGCACTTTACAGTCTAAAATACTCAAGCTTCGGAGCAATGGGCACTTGACGGGACAGCTCAATTTGTTACGCAGTTACTCCTCTCTTTTAGGATACTAAGTAAAAGATGTTGCTTACTTAGGACTCCAAATTTATATGATTGATAGGAAATCAATCTGAAATACTGATCAGTCTGCTGATTTCTAGTCTCATATGAAAACAGAAAATTAGGATCAGAAAGTATATAAAGTATATAAGGAGCACTACCTAATTTTCAATTATTTAGCAACAATGGCAACAAATTACTGAAAACTGCCACCACTCCTGTAAAGTTCTTCTCATTTTGGAAAGATATCATAACTGTCTGTATCTTCCCAGCATTTCTTCCTATACTCTGTAAACCTTTTTTCTCTGAAGTCTTCACCATTTTACCTGATCAGATTTCCAGCAGTCCAATGTAACCGAGCTATCCTTCAGGACTCAAGGTCTCACAGTTCTTTCTTGAAAACTAAATTGATACTGGGCCATCAGTTTTCACAATCCACAGGAAAGACCATTTGCAGCAATAATGTGTGTTCCTTTAATATAAATAATGTTTCAGTGACTGTCAGCATCTGTATTCATTCCCACAACACATTCCACAAATCACACTTAAAATAAAAATAAAATTCTGTAGTCACTGCTCAAACTCTCATAAGGAAAGACAATAAATTTCAGTTTGCAAAAGAATTGCATGAATACTGGTGCTTATAATTAGGCTTGAATGATGTAGGAATATTCAGCAATGGCATAACGGTTTCCTATATAAGATGAACTTACCTGAACTCTCATAGGTCACTCAGAAAGTAATGCCTCTTGTTTATTTCCATGGAGACTACAACAAATGGAAAGAGCACAATGACACTATTAGACAGAGCTATTTTTCATCTACAAAACACTGTTTTTCAACATAGTCACTGTTAGCTGATTTAGGTGTATGAGTTGATTGAGATGCTCTTCATTTCATGATGTGACAGCTGTATGTGATGTTCTAGAACACAGCTTGTCTTTCAGCCACTGTTGCTACTACTGAAACGCACCACACACCACCACACTGTTCTGTCTCCATAACCATTCAGCAAGCATCAGTGAATGTGGATGGGGGCAATTTCGTCTGCATGGAGGAATTAAGTTTCACACCTTTGCTTCTTACACCACTGCATGTCTGACGCCACTCTGACAGGCTGTCCCTCTGCTGCCATCTGTTGCACAGCAACAAAATTAGAGGGAATATTGCTGGAAAAGTTCAACCTGTACTGCCATACCACCACCATCTGCCTCTGACGTCACTGGTTAACATAATGAAATAGAGGCAGTACTTCCAGAGCTTCTCTTATATTACCTTCTGAGTAGAGAATAAGGATTTTATCTATGTACTCTGTTCCACACTGCAAACATTTGGTTTAGCATATATTTCCTGTGGCAAACTTATCTAGCAACTATGGATTTTGGTACAAATAACTTCTGGAATTTGAATTCATATATGAAATTCAAATTGAAACAGGACAAAGTCATTCAGAAGATGCAGAAAAAGTTACCTGTTATTGGTTTTTCAATGTCTTCTACTGTTTTTCTTTCCATTCTCAACTAGAAGTCAGTTTATGACCAAAAATACCTCCTCATATCATTATGCGAATCATGAGAACATAAGGGGAAGTAAATTCTCCTAGTTAACAAATTCTGTTTGCGCCACATTAGGGTTGCCAGAAAAAAAAAAAAAAAAAGAAAAAAAAAAAGAAGAAAGAATCAACCAAAAAAACTCACTTAATTCTTCCTTGTATGTTTAACTGATAAAATAAATTCAGAAGCAGAAACTGTGAAAAAAAAACAACAAACAAAAACATGAAAAGCAGTTATTAAAGCAGTCACAGATTTGTAAGATACTGCTTTTCTTCCCTGCTATTAACACAGTGCCTGAAAGGAGGGGAAGGGTTCTTAACAGAAATTGAGTCAAACAGCTCGAAAATGAGCTATCGTGTGGAAAAGACAAGACAATGCTAAACATAATTAATGGCTAAACAAGACAGAAGCATTCATGAAGATGGGCCAGAAAAGTCAGTAACGTAGTCTGCTGTGATCAGATGTTGCACTGGTTCTATGCCATCACAGGTTGAAAAATTCCAATTTGCTTAGTAAATTACGGAAGAAGAACCAGCAGGCACTGGGACAGTCTAAATAGAGACTCTTTATCATCACTTGTTTTTATTTAAAGTAGAAATATTATGCACAATAAAATAAATGTCTGATGTTTTCTGTGAAATAAGGAGGTTGGAAAACATCTATTAAAACCCTACAGCATTTGATGATTCATACTTGGCCTTCTTCTGCAGGGATTAATTGTATCTCCTGCTCTGTGTTGCAATGACATTTTACCTAACAATACTGTGCCTTTATTTGGTATAACAGGTTATATTGCATTGCTACAGTTTGAAACAGTCAGATCTGAAACTACAAAAACTGAAGTGCAGACTGAAAAAACTGTAAAAGGTGTGTTAATATAAAGACTAAAAGGCTACAGCCACAGCTTTGTAGATATCAATCTCTTGGCTACCTACACCACGTTAGAACTTACCTGGCAGAAGCCCAGATTACCTCCTTTAATAGCCTACAAAATAAGCATTCTCTTTATAGCTACAACGAGAACAGTCTGTGTGGAGGGGGTGGGGCACCACGTGCCAAAATAATCTATCACTTACCTTCAATTAGCTTTCTACTTGCTTGTATCACACAGCTGAGACCAGGACTTTGTATTCAGCTATGAATTATACTTGTGCATGTGATTGTGAGTCTGAAACGGTATAGAGTTTTGTTCATGATAAAACCATTTTTTTTCTTTGACCAGAGCTTTAAGTCATGATGTAATTCCTTGATAATCTGTAGCTAACTTATTTTCCAATAAAATCTAAGGGAGCAGGTATTCTGTTGCATGTAAAATCATACTAACCATATACATGTGTACTGGTATACCAGTGCAATTGAAAATTAGTCCAAAAACAATCACATCTGTTTGCTTTTAAAATAAACACATTTAATTTAAAGGAGATTCATCTTTTTACATTGTTTTCAATTATATAAATAATATCCCTTACAAAAACTCATATTAAAATTTTTATATTGTTAAAACTGACATCTTGTGAAGCTTGTCAGATTGTTTTTTACCAATGTTGTCAGCAGCGAAAGTTTTGTTAATGAAGAAATGACACAAAAAATCCTTCCTCCCCACTGCCTACCCCAGAGGTAAACTGGAGTACCTATATTATAATTTAAAAACAAGATTCTATGAAGACCAAGGAAGTCGCTGTCAGCTCTTAAAAGATGCAATGTCAAGGTAAAAATCAAGGTTAGCCATGGACCTCACAAAGTCCTATTCACGTTTAAAAAGGATTACCTAATTCAGAATCATCCAACCTTTTACCGTCAGGTATCTGTGCTATCTGCCTTTTGTCTTCCTGCTTATTCCAGATTTCACAAAACAAAACCTTTCTACCATAGTAAAGAAATGCATCTGTGTGTTCCTGAGCACCATGGAGTGAGTCTCTGTATGGGTATACTCCACAGAACAAATTTCATGAATGGGAATTTGTGATGCCAGTATTTAAAGAGTTGTTTGGGAATACACAGAAAAAGAACAACTCTATTTCATATATACTGAAGAGGATCTTTCCTTTTGTGTGGGGTGTTGACATATGTGTGGGGTGTTGACAATGACCTAAGGAACATCTCTAAGTTTTTATTGTGAATAGATTTTAAGTAGAGAGTACTACTGCCCTCAAAATATAAATGCTCCATTCATATAAGGAAGCAGGTAAACTCTATTCATCCATTCCATCTGCCTGTCATCATCATATGGATTTCATTCATGGATGCCTCTGAAATACTGGAAGGAAAAAAAGGGGAATTTTGTTAATTATTACATATTCCCTCTGAAGGAAGGCTGAAATTTTTATTTTGTTCATTTCATTGGTTTATTTTTTGTAATGGGGGAGGTAGAAGGAGGGATAAGGAAGAAAAAAAGAAAAAATAGTTGTGTTGCAATGCTAATGAGCACATTTACAAGGCTCTGCCAGAAACTGTGTGCTTCAGCTTGCTTTTATTAGCCATTTTGAAAGATATCTTAGTTGCAGTTGCACAAAAAGCATTGTCAGTGCTTTTATATTTTCTCATTTAGAATGCTATGACATTATTTGGAGAAGGACTAGTTCTGCAGCACATAAGCCAGTATCAGTATTGTATAATACAGCAGCAAGACTCATTTTGCAGTGTGATTACAAAACCCATCACAGTGAATTATGCTGCAAGTTAAATTGGTTTCCACCTTCTTCAAAGCCAGAGTATTATCTTGCACAAATAGTGTACAAATGTAGAAATAATACAAGTCCAACTTATCTGAATGATAGACTACAGAAAGCTTCTCCTGCTCACTCCATCAATAGATGCTGCTAACGACACCTGCTACATTCTGAAAACTAATAATGGTGAATGGTCCCACATTTTTTTCTTATTAAGCTTCAATTTACTAGGGCAGCCTACCACTGTTAAAACTCTTCTACTCTACAAATTATTTTTTTTCAGTAACCTCTTTTCATTTCTCTTGGTCAGAAATTCTTGTGAACATGTGATCCTATTGTACATTCTTTCTATTAACCAAGCATTACCATCGCCGGCTTTGGATTCTTCAGCATCATTTTAAATACAGAAGCGATCCTTTGGTATAAGTAACCAAGACTGTGCACTCCAAGTCCTCCTATGACAGATTTTTGTATTGTTTCTAATCATGGTGACTTCTGTTGTTGTTGTTATTTCAATATACGTATCTTTTTTATGTGGTGCTTGAACTCCTTAAAGTAACCATACAGCCCTGCTACTGTGTCTGGAAAGCAAGCTACTCGTATTACAAAATAAAAATATACAGTTGTGGTAAAAGACAAACAAACAAATAAAAAAACAATTGGATATGAGAGATTAAAAATAGTCTGGTGAAAATAACTGCTCTGGATTACCTGTTTGTTTCCAGTTACTGAGCACACCATCTGAAAACAGCTGAAAAGAAGAGCTATGTGGTCATATTGAACTTCCTAACATTACATTCATGGTATCATAGCTCAAGACATTTGAGGGGCAAGGAGAAGGAGAAGGCAGTCAACCAGCTCAATTAGGACAGAGATTATATCCCAAGAATAAATAGACACAGAGTACCTATCAGTTTGCTATGTCGGGACAGATCTTGGAAAAGCTTTGTAAATCCATCTATCTAATTCTAGCATTTAACGACAATGCAGGCTGTCATATTAAATTAAATAAAATAATAATAATAATAATAACATAAAAAGAATCCATACAAATAGGAAGGTAAGCACAAATGTGTGCATATAATATAGTTGATTTACTCTTCTCTATTAAAATCAGCAGATCCCTAGCTGAGCTGTACAAATAAATGCATTTAGAATATACTATTTTGCAGACATTCTGTCTGATCTCAAGATTGAGAATTGTTACTGCTGCACTGATGGTATTTGGAGTTGCTATAGTGTTAAATGCTTCTTCTGTGATCAGCGACTGCTGATTTAAATGAAAATCTTCAGCCATTTTCTCAGCTGCATATTTCACAGTCATTTCAAATTCATCATAGACAAAAAGGTATAAATGATATCAGATATAAAATAAATTATATCTAAACGAGCTTTCCATGATTTGGTGTCAAGGTCACAGCACACACATAGCATCTGCTTTCAGCTGCTTTAAAGGACAGAATATGTTGAGGAACTTCAGTCATCTGAGTGATAATTAATAAAAACGTACATGTTCACAGCATTTCCATATTGAAATGCCTGAGCCGAATCTCTGGTCTGGACAATGTCCAGGCCAAAAATGCATAATCCCAGCTTTAATGTGTGGGATGATTTACTATAGCAGTTCCGACAAATGAGTGTGAGACACAGCTAGGTGAAGGCAAGCCAGAATC